>NC_056746.1:842218629-842463629 GCF_019279795.1 Protopterus annectens
ACTCAATATTGTAAAGTCCCATATTTTTTATATTTTGTAATGTAATTATCTTCATCAATATTACTATAATAATACATCCTTTAGGTAAACCTAGTGGTATGGTATCATTGCATGCATGTTCCCCATCTGTGCTTGATTGTCATCTCCCCTAGTAGGTAACCTAGTGGTAAGCAATAGAAAGCCTTAACATTATACAAGTCTTCTAGCTTCAAGATAGGCATTTGGTGTGACTAAGTATCAGTGTTCTGTATGTCCGTGCTGTACTCAACTCTTCCCTGACTACATGGTGAGTTCACACTGTATATTGTGATCTGAAGGTCTGTTTATTCACATATTATGGCTGTGATGGCCTGCACATTAGAGGTGCACAGATAGCTTTCTATGTATCTGCCCAAGGGCAATTAGAAGCTTAGCAACAGTGTTTTGGCCTTCCCCGCACCATTGATGAAGTAACTGAGCCTCTGTCAAACATAACCAATGAAGCAATTCCATGCAGAGTTGCAGGAAGCTGTGGAAGACTGGGATTGTGGAGGGTGATAGGGGCACTTACTGATCTAAAGAGGGCATGTTAATGTGGCAATTCAACACAATTCAATTCCCCAACAGGTCTTGCAGCTATCAAACTGGACAGGCTCACCCACCCCCTGGCTGTATGGTTCTGGGAAACATGATCCCAGGGGTGTATAGTCTGTTACCCATTCACACAACAAGGTTTCCCTTGAAGTGTGTCAGTGAGGGGCTATGCCTAATGTAGTTAGGAATGTAATGTATTTTCTCACAGTACATTTTTTATATGTTGTTATGTCATGAGTAATGCGAAGCTCAGAGAGCTTGGGGGCTACCGCCCTTTGCTTAGCCTAGCTTACACATAGAAAGCATCTAAATAGCAAATAGGCAGAAGCAACGTTAATGACACCAGTGTAATGGTTACAGCATCTGCATAGTATCTGTGCATTCGAGGTTACAATCCCATTAAAGGCAGGGATGTTTATCATATGCAAAAGTATACCTTAACCACAGCTTGCAGATATAGGTAGTAATCGTCTGTATAATAAACATTCAAATCACCCATATAAACCCATGTGTGCAGGAGAGTACAGTCAATAGAGAATGTAATGTCATGACAGCACATAGTGAGATGTGATGTCACTGCAGGTATATATCCGGAGTAGTTAGCGGATGTGGCCGTGTTTGCGTGCACAGGTTATATGTCATGTTTGTTTATCTGTGTTTAACCGCTGCTATAATGTCACACAAACTCTGTTAAACATGCTTACAACTGGGTAAATGAGCCTTATTCTACAGTAAAAACATTTGTAAAGCATCCTAGGTGTCGAACCCTGGACCATGCACACTATAGTCATGGGACGTACCACTAAGCCATCCGAGGTGCACACACCTTTCATGGTCCTGAGACTACACCTTATACCATATGCATTTCATTGTAATGATCACAAATGGAACAGTGACCTTGTGAACATATGTACAGTACATTGGAATGTACTGTAGTTTGTGAACCAACACATTCCAATCTACAGATGTATTACTGTTACAAACTAATACGAAATATATATATATATATATATATATATATATATACACCTATATATGTTAGTGATGTCTGCACATAGATATATATATATATATATATATATATATATATATATACATATATATATATATATATATATATACATATATATATATATATATATATATATATATATATATGTATGTGTGTGTGTGTGTGTGTGTGTGTGTGTGTTATCCATACAGATTCCAGAATACATTTTTCACCAAATGATTATCGGTGGGGCATATTTACGCGAAAGTGCTTTTCACCAAAAAAGCACTTTCAAGGTATGTCTGTTCCGAGATCGCATTACGGGTGGTAAAGGAAAATCCCCTTTTCCCCACTGTAGTGCAATCTCGGAGTGAGAATATTAAGGTAGGGGGTGTGGGGAGCTTGCCCCCCTGCATAAATGTAGATTTTATTTTGTTTTTAACGCACTTTAACGAAAGCGCTTTTCTGTGAAAAGCGCCATTAAAAGTGTGTGTTCCCGGTGATAATGGATTCGCCTTTGCACTTCCATGCAAAAGTCCTAGATCCATATATATATATATATATATATATATATATATATATATATATATATATATATACATATATATATATATATATATATATATATATATATATATATATATATATATATATTATGCAGTTACAACAATAGCCATATATAAGCATCTATGAACACAATTCGTGACACAAAACCACTTCAAAGGAATTGGAGTGGACACAAAACACATGCAGCTCTGGTATCATAACAATATTAACATAAGTCACCATAGATGGGGTGGTTGTTGTGTATGTGAAGATTAGGGTGGGGGAGAAATGATGGGTAATGCAATCATGCCTCAAGGAGGGCATGGGTCGGATGTCCAATAAGTGAACTGGAGGGGCATACATGGAGTATGGGGACAATATAAAAAGGACACAAAGCAAGAACCATATTCATTCATAATACACCCTGTCATGTCACATTGCAAAACCTACTTTCACAAACATATGAACATTAACATGTATCAGACAAATGTACACCAACTGATTGTCACATATGTTGTCAGTAGTGAGGAATGTCTGTAGTACAATGTATATTCTCAACACCATAACATTTGTGCATATCTCAGATGCCGTAGTGGTAAGGTCAGTGAGTGTGGTGTTGAGTGTCCCAGGTTCAAGGGCTGTTAGGCTATTTTGAGGGCCAGAATAAGGGCTTTTGGATGCAGGTGGATTAAAGCACTCTTAAGCAGTTGTAAGCGGGTTTCCACGTTGTTTAGGACGGTAAGCGCGCTACATGGTAAATGGAGAAGCGCTTCACATTTCTGACCTTTGCTTAACGTCGTGCAGACCACGGGCAAACATGCTCACAACCGCGTAAATGTGCATTATTCACACTTTCACTACCAGTGCCTACTCTGAGAGGTAAAATAATAACACCTTCCAGGATTAGAACCCGCACCCATGTATTCCATCCTCCAATTAACCTAACACTAAGCTACCTGGGATGTACCTATCCCAGATGTGTATGCAGACAGGTTAAAACACAAAAAGGAGGAATGTGTTGAAATAGGAGAACCCGCCATGTACCCAATTATAGGTGTACGCTCATATATAGATATATAGATATATGTATATAGAGACAGATACATAGAGACATGTCAGTATATACAGGTCTACATATATATGTAGATTTATAGATAGGTTAGAAACATCTACACATCTATGGAGGTACAGATAAACGTATACAATAATGTATACATCTATATACGTACACACACACACACACACATATATATATATATATATATATATATATATACACACATACATACATGTCTGTAGACAGCATCCAAAGTGGTCACATCTGAGTATAAAATGGACCATAGCAATCACACATTCGGACTCCCCCCCAAACAATATGAACATAACATAGGAAGAGTATATGCCAATACACTATTACAAATATGTTCTATGGACACAGTCACCAACATAACTGCATTGACTGCAAATATCCATGACAGAATTACACAGACAGCTTTCATTTTGCAAATATTTATTACATTCCGATGTATTGCCAAAAGGATTCAAGGACTAACAGTACCTGCATGCTATACAGGAAGCATTTAATAGTGTCTTAACGAATCAGCCTGAATTTACCATAGTATTAGTCCACTAAGGGATAGGTGTTCACAAAGGGAACGAACACCCACACACATATAGACGTTGTATAAAAGGGGTTCCTACACACCTGCATGTGCTATGTACACCCACCAACATCTACCCCACAACCGAAATAATGACATCAATACATACTGTCATACCATAACCAATTATGCAACTGCTGTACAACATTTGCTGAAACCTTAACATACCTTGACACAGACACACTAACATGGTCCTATGTGAAATATATGCCATTATACAATTGAGCAGCTGCTGATGTAACAGGGTTTGTATGAACTAATCCTGTTTCACAGGGTTGAAAGGTCCGTACACCAGGAAGTTTTACCGAGTACTGATTATAAGCACAGTATGATACACAGTAACACCAAACTAAATATGTCTGGTAAGCACACTGTAAACCCCCTAACATTATATGCATAGCTATGCAGCCTTGAGCTGGTCAAACAACCTGGCCAGACTGACACATATGCAGAAGTATTAGGTACAGACAAACCCTGCACAAGTAGCAATGTTCAGAAATATAACAGCAGTACTCACATTTAGACCGACTCTGCCAGGCATTACACACAATATATTACTGTTCGTCTCAATACAGCTGTTGCAATGGATTCCAAAAGACTTCCACGCTGTCTTCATCACAAGTAAGGCAAAGGGACAACGCCCAAGTGGAGTACTCAATTATACTCCACTGTAGCCATGGTATTGGCTAAGGCAGTAGCAGCACAGCTGATGTGCATGTAATTAGCTACTTAGGAACACCAATTGGCCATCGGGATAGCACGTTACTGATCTGTAACTATAAAAGGTTGCCTTGTCACACATTCAAACCATCTGTATTTAGTGGTAGGATAGTACAAAAAATGGAAATAAGAAACAAAAATGAGTAGTACACTACTTAACAACATCTTCGATTAATAAGACAGTATGTATAACATGTAGTATGTTTGTGTATGTAGTATCTGTACTGTAAGAATTACAGTGTAATCAATGCATATAGTGGAAATAGCTAACTTGCAGCGATGTATTGTTGAGCAGTAGTAATGCTTGTAGTCTTCTATGTGTGTACTGCTGTAGGTCACATGGCACACTCCACATACACCACAAGGGATGCTATGGGCTTGGAACCCACCATTTTGCTTTCAGCCACTGTCAGTGTCAGGAGTGGTCCAACAAGTATGTGCTATAACAGGGGATAGTATATGTTGTTATATTGTAACAGTTGACATATGTATGGGTGTATAAGTAAGATGAACATGTGAAAGATGGGCTTACCGTGCAAATATGGTGTGCATTGTGGGATATTGAGCCAATAACTGTGTAATGTACAGGTGTCTAGGCAGATCTGTATTCTATTCTACATAGCAGTTTTGATATGTTATGCAAACTGTAGTTATATCTGTTGGCAATTACAATACTCAATGATAGGATACATAGCATTAGTAATCATCTGACAGGTTAGCAGCATGATAGCAAAGATAATTGGAAGAGCCAGGTAACTATCCATGTACATAACACATGTAATATCCACCTCACTACTATCGTTTGCAAGCAATAACAGCTCTGCATGTGTACATGTTATGCAAATGTGTAGTGACCCTTGTTACAAGGCTGGGCCAAATGGCTATGTGCACAGTGGATACTGAGAGTACAGACACACTGGTTGAACTACCAAGTTTGTGTAGCCCAACCTAACAGCCGCTTGCACATACTGTATGTAAGGTAGTGCACAGCACTGGTAATGAAACAGGTTGCATATCATCTTTAACTCCAGTGTAACATCTGCAGTAGGAGTGTAAGATGTAGGAGACAGCTGCCCATGTGTAATAGCCGCATCATAGGTGATGGCTCACATTATCTGATTATATCCTGATCATGTTGATAGTGGCATCAGAGCCTATTAATACATGACTCTGTTTGGGGAGTGGGTGTCTGTGCGAGGGGGTCGCAAGCACAAACATAAATATAAGAAGCAATTCCATGGAGGGTCTGATTCGAACACTGTTGAAATAACTATACCTGGCTCTCATAACGTATTGAATTTATCAGATGTACCATTGACAGATGCACAAACAACTTTACTTAATAAAGGCCTTGGCTTCATCCCCGTGTTTTTTAGTCATGAATATAGTATTGTGAATGATGTACTGTCATTTTGTCGTAATCTGAATCTTAAATTGTTCTTTTCAGGTCATATCTCTCAAAGATCTCAAGAATTTAGATTTCTGAAATCGGATTTTCAACCTTCGACGAATAAATATGTCTCCATATTTCAACAGTCGGTTATCAAGGATTTACATTTTCACCGTCAGGAATCATGCATTCTAGGCCAAAATATTTCCACCATGGAAAAAACTGCTTTAGAAGAACTTAGGCATAATCATAATATCACCATTCTGCCTGCAGACAAGGGAGGTGCTGTCGTGGTCATGAATATTGGGGATTATCTTAATGAGGGCAAAAGACAATTGGCAGATCGTAGGTGTTATATGCAGATGTTTATTGACCCTACATTGGTATACAAGAAGGAAACTGATTCCTTCTTACAAACAGCGGAAGAACAGGGCATTATAACAAAAAACATAGTAAATCATCTTACTGTTAAAGACCCACAAAAACAAATTTTATATCTCCTGCCAAAAATACACAAGTCTATTACTAAACCCCCAGGTAGACCCATAGTGTCGGGCATTGGCTCACTAACAGAACCATTATCTGCTTTTTTAACACATTACCTTTAGCCATTATTAACATCAGTCAGGGCTAGATTAAAGGACATGACACACTTCCTTCAAATCATTGAAGACACCCAACTTGAACAGGGTTGGCCTATGTGCACATTAGATGTCAAATCATTATATACAAGTATTCCACATTGGGCTGGGTTACAATCATTACAATATTGGTTGGAAAAAATCTGATTTGTACCCACCAGGATTCAATACTCTTTTGATCTGCATGGCAGAACATGTGTTAACCAAGAATGTTTTTTATTTCCATGGTGAGTGTTTTTTACAACTACAAGGTACAGCGATGGGAGCTTCTTTTGCTCCTATTTACGCGGACCTTTTTATGGCCTATTTTGAGGAGTGCATGATTTATGATCTATCACACAACATCTACATAGTTGAAATTGATATTTGGAGACGATATTTAGATGATTGTTGGATAGTGTGGAGGGCGGATATAACATATTTACATGAATTTATACAATATTTGAATGATAATATATGGGGTATGGAATTTACTGTTACATATGATTATAATACCATCAATTTTTGGACGTTACAGTTTATCGTAACGAAGACCATACTTTGAGTACTAAAGTATTTCGTAAATACCTACAATACAATACCTTGTTACATGCATCTAGTTTGCACCCTAACCACACCATCCGCAATATACCTAAATCTCAGTTCATGCGTATTAAACGCATATGTTCATCTGATGAGGATTTTCAAACAGCCAGGATTGATCTATGTTGTAGGTTCAAAGACAGGGGATATAGGGACAGAGATATTTCTGCAGCCAGTGAATGGTGCAATACCCTGGATAGACAAACATTATTACAATACAGGAAATTAGATGACACTGACAAGGACTCTACTATCAGGTTTGTGACTACTTATGGTAGAAATCACCACTTAGTGAGAGATATTTTGAACTCCAATTGGAACATTTTGTTGGCACATGATGAATTAAGAACACTATTGGGTACCAGATGCCACATGTCTTTTAGAAGAGGTAAAACTTTAGGGGGGTTGTTTTCCCACTATAAACATAAAGAAGGGGGAGGAGCCATTTACCAACAGACAACCCTTACAGGGGATAAATTATTAGGCACCTTCCCATGTGGTCATTGTAGTTCCTGTTCTCAGGTCTACACACTTAAGGAATTCACCAGTGCCAACACTAATCGTGTATATCAGACTAGCGTTTTTGCCAATTGTAGTACCACATGGATTATATACTTAGCTACTTGCCAGTGTCAATCATTTTATGTGGGACAAACATCAAGATCACTCAGAACATGCATGACAGAACATAAAAGTGACATCAGGAATAAGAGGGATACTAATGCCCTGTATAGACACACCATGAAACATCCAAATGCACAATTCATGTTCATGGTTATAGACAAAATTGTGGGGGATCGAAGCCATCAACAGGGTTGGCATTCTATCTTGAATAAAAAGGAACAATATTGGATTACCAACCTTGGGGCATTATTTCCGCCAGGTCTGAATGATCATTTATAAATTGTTATCGGTATTCACTAATATTGATTTTGGACTTTGGAATATTCATTCTTTATATCATAGTTGTTTATTAATATCAGGACATAATTTAGGTTTAGAGAATATGTTATTTCCTGTGAGTTTTTAAATCATGGATCAATGCTGCATAGATTGTAAAAATATAATTTTTCACATTTTATGTTTGTTTCACTACTTATGTTTTTGGGAATTGGTTGTTTTTTCTGATTTCGGTGATTCAGTTTATATAGGGGTCATATCATAATTGGTCAACTATTGACCTCAGATTAACACAACTCTCATATATTCATTTGGTCATTACTATATACAATTACCATGCTTACTTTTTTCTTTTGAGTATATTATTAGTCCAGCCTGATCGGCATTAAATGATGATTATTAACATATGGCTTAATTTGTTCCATGAACATACTATAGTAATATTATATTGAATATATTTCATTTTTTTATGGCTCGTTATATGTGAATTATTTATTATTTATAATTAATTAAGTTTTGTTTTAATATTACACAATCCAAATGCAAGGCAGCCACTTAGAGAAAATGAATATAACTAATCACAATCGCTGAAAATATTCCAATAAGTAGAACACTATGTGCACATCTGCAGGCTCAAAACAATCATTTATTCCAGAACAAGGCATCTTCAGACTCTTAAAACAAGTACAAAACATTTAAAATTCTTCATAAAGCATTACATGGTTCTTCATTGGTTAGAGATTGCAACACTAATTGAATTCTTAAAGCAATATATTAGTAAAGAGAACCAGGCTAAATACAAATAGAAGAACATAAAACTAGCTACTGCTACTAACAAACAGGATATAAACATATGTGGAAATGCATATAAAAATGCCATATTTCACAATTCCAGTGAAAACAGTGACTGACAAGTGATAAGAAAAGACATACCTTGTACTGTTCAATCTCCTAGAGATGTGAATACTACAAAATATAACCTACTAACTAAACATATAAAATCATATGTGTAACCTAACTAAATACCTACAAAAATAATAGTGAGGTGCTAAATGTTACATATTAACAGTGTCCTATTGTATCATGTCACATTAAAAGTTAAAAACATAATAAAGTGTGTATCATCACATCAACATTACATATAACATGTGTGAACTAACTACTATATTTAATACACTGTTCCTATAAAACATATGGGTAGAACGAACCTAAAACATTTAAAATCTATAAATATAGATTGTTAAAATTATATTACCTCCTATTAAAACTATCTAGTATTTCTGTGTAATCTTCTGCTTTTCAGAAAAGGTTTGATCTGCACCTTATCATTAAGGCCAGGAAACATATCAGACCTCCATCTAATAATCCATTTAGTTTCACTCTCTAATGTCTTGTTAATCAAGTCTCCCCCTCTAAAGCCTTGGAAAATGATCTGAATAACATAAAATTTGAAAGTATGTTCTGTACCTGCCGCTTATTATGCCTTGCCAATGCATTAGTGTCTGAACCTATTCTGATTAAATAATTGTTTGGTCTTCCTATATAATAGGCACTACAAGCATTGCAAATAGCTTTTATACACTATGTTTTACTGTCACATGTAGTGTTAGTGTTGATTTGTAATAGGATGTGTAAACGTTGTGTTTTTTTTAATAAAAGGGCACTGATTACACCTACCACAAGGTACAGTGTTCCTATTCTCAATGATACTCCTGGTAGTTGTGTTCCGAGGTCTGCATAATATATTCTTTAAGTTGGGGTGGTTTTTAAAAGTAATATGTGGTGCCGGACCTACCACCTCACTAACCTCTCTATCTGATCTTAAAATATCCCACCGTTTACACATGGCTTCTTTAATCTCTAGACCCATCTTACTAAAAGTTAAATTCGCTCTAATTCCTCTCTGATTATGATTTCCAATATTTGTTTGTTCCAAATATTCCGAGAAGTATGGTCTTGCACTACTTGATCTCAGAGAGTCTACCGTTTGGATTGTTTCAGATATCTCTTTCTCATAATAACCTCTCTCTAAAAATCTTCCCTTCATCTCCTGTAGGCCATTTTCATAGCAAGAATGATCAGGGTTGAGTCTGGACACTCTCATGAACTGTCCCTTCAGGACATTGTTAAATACATGACGGGGGTGCATACTTTGCCTATGTAATAAGTTGTTCCTCTGGCATCCCTTCCTGTGTATGGAGGTATTTAACATGCCATTTGACATTCGATGTATTTCAACATCCAAAAAAGAAATAAGGCTATCCGAGAAGTTCATGGTGAATTTCAAGAATTCAGTGGTGGAATCAAGATATGTAACAAACTCTTTAAGAGTTTCCTCACTCCCTAACCATAAAAGAAAAAGGTCATCTACGAAACGGCAATACATGCCTACATACTCATTAAAGTGTGAAGTATTATAAAGATACCTATCTTCCCAACTTGCCATAACGAGGTTGGCGTAGCTATTTGCACAAGACGTGCCCATAGCCACGCCATCCCTCTGTAAATAAATATCTTCATTGAACACAAAGATATTATTGGTCAAGACAGTTTCAAGTAATAACGTGACCAGGTCTATCTTCTTACCAGAAAACTGTGAATGTGCTTTCATATATTCTGTGATATAACTAATGCCCATGTCATTCGGAATCACAGTAAAAAGACTGACGACATCTAGAGTGACTAAGAAAAAATGTTGGTTATCAGGTAGACATTGTATGTGGGAGTAAAGATCTAATAAAAATTGTTTACTATCTTTTAAAATTCTCTTATTCTCATTCACTAATGGCCTCAGTATATCCTCCAAATAAAGAGACAAGGGTTCCGTGACCCACCCTTGTCCTGCCACAATAGGTCTCATAGGCGGATCATTCTTATTTTTATGGACCTTAGGTAAGCCTTGGATTACAGGTATAATTGGGTCTTTAACTTTAAAATAATCATATAATTGTTGAGTTATATCTGAAGACATAATTAAGTCATCTAAGGTATGATACACACTGAACACCTTATCAACAAGCTCATTCTGATTTATCCTAAAGTACGTTTGTGTGTCATTTAGCATATTTCTCATCTTAAATTCATAATAAATAGTGTCCATGACAACCACTGGTCCCCCTTTGTCTGCAGGTCGAATAATAATAGACTTGTCATTTTTTAGGGCATTCAAAGCTTGTCTTTGATTATAATTCAAATTTTGTCCATGTCTATTAATTTTCTTGTCTTGAAAACATTTGTATATATTGTTCTCAAGCACATTCCCAAATACTTCTACTGTAGGATGTAGTTGTGGAACATACACACTGTTAGCACGAAACTTATTCATTCCCATTGTGGCATTACTATGTCCAAAATCAAGTCTAAGTTGTATGTTCCGAATGAATAATTTGGTGTCTATAATAGTATCTACCAAATCACTCTCTTTAGTGGGAATAAATCCCAACCCTTTATTCAGAACTTGCTCTTCGTATGTACTTAAAATCTTACTGGACAAATTAATAATTAAGGATTCTGTCTCCCCCACATTTTCTAACGGTAGACTCTTTGAGATCAAGTAGTGCAAGACCATACTTCTCGGAATATTTGGAACAAACAAATATTGGAAATCATAATCAGAGAGGAATTAGAGCGAATTTAACTTTTAGTAAGATGGGTCTAGAGATTAAAGAAGCCATGTGTAAACGGTGGGATATTTTAAGATCAGATAGAGAGGTTAGTGAGGTGGTAGGTCCGGCACCACATATTACTTTTAAAAACCACCCCAACTTAAAGAATATATTATGCAGACCTCGGAACACAACTACCAGGAGTATCATTGAGAATAGGAACACTGTACCTTGTGGTAGGTGTAATCAGTGCCCTTTTATTAATAAGGACACAACGTTTACACATCCTGTTACAAAACGTACTTTTAACTTCAACACTAACACTACATGTGACAGTAAAAACATAGTGTACGTCGCTATTTGCAATGCTTGTAGTGCCTATTATATAGGGAAGACCAACCGTATGCTGAAAGAACGCATTAGGGAGCACAATTATTTAATCAGAATAGGTTCAGACACTAATGCATTGGCAAGGCATAATAAAGCGGCAGGTACAGAACATACTTTCAAATTTTATGTTATTCAGATCATTTTCCAAGGTTTTAGAGGAGGAGACTTGATTAACAAGACATTAGAGAGTGAAACTAAATGGATTATTAGATGGAGGTCTGATATGTTTCCTGGCCTTAATGATAAGGTGCAGATCAAACCTTTTCTGAAAAGCAGAAGATTACACAGAGCGAAATACTAGATAGTTTTTAATAGGAGGTAATATAAGCTGTTTTTTAACAATCTATATTTATAGATTTTAAATGTTTTAGGTTCGTTCTACCCATATGTTTTATAGGAACAGTGTATTAAATATAGTAGTTAGTTCACACATGTTATATGTAATGTTGATGTGAACGCTTTAGATAGCTGCCTGATACACACTTTATTATGTTTTTTAACTAGCCAGGCTAGGGTTTTTTTAATGTGACATGATACAATAGGACACTGTTAATATGTAACATTTAGCACCTCACTATTATTTTTGTAGGTATTTAGTTAGGTTACACATATGATTTTATATGTTTAGTTAGTAGGTTATATTTTGTACATGTTATGGAAGTATTCACATCTCTAGGGAGATTGAACAGTACAAGGTATGTCTTTTAGTCATTGAGACGTACCTTATCACTTGTCAGTCAGACTCCCTTCCGACATGTGCATATGACTGTTTTCACTGGAATTGTGAAATATGGCATTTTTTATATGCATTTTCCTTTTGACATATGTTTATATCCCTGTTTGTTAGTAGCAGTAGCTAGTTTTAGTACACTTGTGTGGAAGTTGCTGTTCTTCTATTTGTATTTAGCCTGGTTCTCAGGTTACTGACAGATATCGTGGATTGTGTTTACTAGTCAGTATTACACACGATATATTGCTTTAAGAATTCAATTAGTGTTGCAATCTCTAACCAATGAAGAACCATGTAATGCTTTATAAAGAATTTTAAATGTTTTGTACTTGTTTTAAGAGTCTGAAGAAGCCTTGTGGCGAAAGCGCTCACTCTGTTCTGGAATAAATGATTGTTTTGAGCCTGCAGATGTGCACATAGTGTTCTACTTATTGGAATATTTTCAGCGTTTCATTGCCGTCAGGGGACTACGCTAATTGTGATTAGTTATATTCATTTGTTTTAATATTGTCTGTTGGATTCTGACTTTATACTTATTATATATATTATTCATTCATGAAGAGTTGTCATTTTCATATGTATTTGAACATTCCAGCCACCAGGTTGGGCTAGACCACTATCTCTCAGTTAATGAGGGTCCACTATAAATATAGCAAGTACTTGTGCTGTATTGAATTTCTTTTTTTTCTTTTTTGCTTATCCATTGATAAAGGCTGTGAGGCCGAAACCGGTCTGGTTTGGTTATGATTTTGGAATATGTTTCGTAACCAATAAAGGATTTTGAACCATTCGTGCTTACTATCGTATTTTGCTGGTCGTTGTGGTTGTATGCAGTTGGTTTGACCGAGCACGCCATCCTTGCGAGGCATTTCAGTCGCATATTGTACCCAACAGAGCTCATGGTCCTGGTGGATGTGTGAGTATATACCCAGAGAAGGAAACAGACCTGTAGACACATGCATCATCTGTAATCAACTAACAGGATGTGATGTGCTCCTCAGAGGAGGTTCGCTGCCAAGGGTAGCTACACTGTTTCCGTAATAGCCAGTGTTGTCATGTCCATAACACAAATAATTACATGTGAGCGTCACTGTCTAAAACATCTTCATAAGCAATAAGTCAACTAAATACAGTACTTGGTACTTGTAGTACTGACTGCCCATACAGGCATGTCCACTAGTTAGCTACTGGTGTCTCCTAATGTGAACTTTGTGTATGTGGCCATCCTGGGGGAATGTAATCTCTATGCCATGTACACTGCCAGACCCACCTAACACCATGCCCCACACATTGTCTGAGATGCAGCTACAGGGGTAAGCTGAATGGCAGCCCAGTCTACAGCCATGACTGGACTGGACAGTCATAAGGTGAAGGTTAACACATGCAGCTCATCAACACAGCCAACACATACCCTTACCAGAACACAGTAAGGACACCCACATACACTACCGGTAATCACACACATTCACAGCTGCATCTAAGTATCTGTCCGAACAAGTGACCCCCCCCCCCAAGCAGGAAGAAACAGACACTGATATACACAAATTGTATGACATAGTATGCATAATTGTGCCACACCTCTGAACACATGACTGGAAACATGCCCAACAGTACTCATTTGTGAGTGCAAACCCTAGCACTATGTTACACACCGACCTATATGAGGGCATACATACTGTCAGCTGCCTGTCTGACATGATTAGCCACATACTCATACACTCAGACCACCTACTGATATATACACATGGCTCTGGCATATTCCATGTTGTTGTGCAAGACCTGTGATGCAGTAGCCGGGACAACATGGAAACACATGTATGAACTGTCAGGTCTTGTAGGCCATGCAGGTATGTCCCAAGGCCTGGGTAGCATTCCACCACTGGCCAGAATGATACTGCAGTACAGGGACAAAAGGATTGTATTCCACAATTGTGTAGTGTAGTGTAGTGATGCATGTCGCAGGGTATCCAGTATCTGTCATCCTGGGATAATATGGTTGACAGACCATGATGCTTTGCCAAACATGGCCTGCACCTGTCACCCTGGGAATCTGGATACAGCTTAGGGCTCATGCTTCTCCTATAGTGCCTTCATCATGTACGGTTCAGGTGAGGGTCCACTGCTGTTACAGGGACAGCCAAGCAATACACTGTGGGTCTCGCTACACAATGATATATGTCAGAAACACTATATGGACACACATATGTCAATCCCTAACATGGAGAACATATCTGTGCAGTGGCTGAGACATGTTTCAATGCTCCGGAGAGCACACCTGCATGACCATGTAATAACACATACCTCACCTTTTGCCCATTATCCTTTATTGGAATACACGGGCCGCAGGTGTGTCCATATTCATGAAGGATATGTACACCCCATGCTAATTGCACTTCCATAACATCAGATGCATTATGTTGAGCAACTACCTTTGTGCCACAGTGGAATTCAAAAAGCACCTTGAGACACATCACCCACCAGGCCAAGGACTTCCCAACTGCCATAATGTGCTGTAATGGGGAAGAATAGGTCTGAGATAAAACCATATTATTGGCTACTCTCAACTATTCTACTAAGAACTGTGAAGACTCCTCATGTACCAACACCTGCACTCAATGCATGTTGGATTCCATCGACCCCACTGACCTGGATCACAGTAGTCACACAAACAGGGCTAACAGTATGCTACACATAGTTAGTCTCCAGTACCAATGTTATGTTCCCTAAGAGCAGAGCGGTGAGTGCCATGGCACCCATGCAGATGGACAATGCATGTGCAAATGCTGAATACTACACAAATGAACCTTAAGCAGTCACATATGTGCAGTGATTGTGCCATTGAAACAGAACCAGGAGACAACCTAACACAAACAAGTAGGCGACCTGGTGGTACCATGCTTTAAACTGTACCAAAGAAGGTAGTAACTGTTGCAAGAGTGACCACACATGAGTGTAGGTGATCCCTGTTCAGCCCCAGTAAGATGCAGATACACCATATGAAACCATGCAAAGCTACCATGAAAGCAATCAGCCACATATTATGAGGCCAAGCACAGAGCATTATATATCTGTGTCATTAATCGTAATGGCAATAACAAGACCTGCCATGCTGCACAGCACTATGGCATGGGAAGTACTGCACCTACAGAAATAGCACTCGCCCATCCTGATAAGGCCTTGGAGAACCTAAACCCAGTACCACCCCCCCACCCCTAACAGGTTGTTGTGTCTTTCGGCTTTTCACTGTTAGGGGTCGCCACAGCTGAACTCCGGTCCGCTAATGATTGGCAGTAGATTTTTATGTGCCAAGTTGCCGGCCCTGACACACAACCTTCAACGAAGGTACGCCCATTCACGCATGTCTCCACACAGAAGACGGTCTATCTGAGAATCGAACAGGACAACGTCTTACTGTGAGGCGACAACACTACCGCAGCACCACCACCTTAGTAGCACTTAGTAATATATCCATGTACACTACAGGGCCCCTGTACTAATGACTATGCAGGTACAAGCTGCACTCTCTAATGCCATACATACAGCTTTCATGGGACCTGTCAACATCCCAGGGTGTAGCCTACACAAATGTAAGAACATTCAGCTATCCATATACTCATCATGTTCAATCATAGCTCCATGTCAGGCTGTGTACACACTGAATGGTGCACAGCAACAGTTATCACACCCCACAAAGGGGGAGACACCATTGATAATGGGACATAGTGCACAACTACCCTGCTGAGTCTGGTCTGTACGGCCATGAACCGTGGTCAGTGTAATTGATGTACTCGGTACAGATGTAGATGACAGTAGGGTTGATTCACACTGCATATCATGACCTTGCCAGGTCGTACGACATCATCACCCATACTGTGTTCTAGCTACACTCAGTAAACTAGGTTCATAGGTTCGTAGGTAGGTACTAGGCTATCGGCCCAAGGGCCTACGTAAGCCTAGCCAACAAGGTTCCCTGCCTTATGCCACCCAAGAAAGTTATTTTCCTGTACCACTGTCAAGCAGAGACACAGAAGTGATCCCTGGGGTGTATTTCCTATTTCCCATCCACTCATCAAGATTATTCTTGAAGATTGCTAATGAAAAACTTTGCTTAACATAGATGGGTAACCTGCTCCAGAGTATGGGAAGTCTCTGGGAGAGGAATCTATCCCTCCAGCATGTCCTGTTTATTGTGGTGACAAGGTTTAGGTCCCTAGAGTGTGTAGTTCAGAGGGATTGGGATTTCTTTAGGTGTAGCATGTCCAACAGCTCAGGGTTTGACATAGCTTTATATGTTAGGCAGAGATCACCTCGGAGTAGGCGATATGCTATGGAGTAAAGCTGGAGGCGGTCAGTGTAGGGCATTTGTTTGAAGCCAGTAATCCTCTTTGTGATGTACTTCTGTGGCCATTCCAGCTGCTGCAGATGTCTTGTGAGGTACATTCCAAAAGTGGTGTTGTACTCTATAATGGGTCTAATGAGTGTCGAGTAGAGGGGAACAATGACCTCTTTTTTCCTGGATGGGAACCCTTTTATGATGAGGTGTGCCACGTAGAAGGACTTTCTGACTACTGTGGCGATGTGACTATCAAAGGAGAGACTACTGTCCACCTGAGTCCCAAGGTCTCTTATCACACATTTGGTGTTAAGTAGATTGCTGCCTATGTGATAGTTCATGGGTACATAGTTTTTACCAAAGGGGATGACACTGCACTTTTTGGCATTGAGCTTGAGGCCATGGCTCTGACACCAGGCATCTGTCTCAGCGGGGCCCTTCTGTAGGATGTCCACATCATTTGGGGACTTGACTATGGCCCCTAGTTTGTCATCTGCGAACTTTGTTAGCCTGTATTTCAGAGAAGTAGATACCAAACAGGAGAGGTTCCAGGATGGAACCCTGTGGTACTCCACTTGTCACTGCCTTGAGGTCAGATTTGGAGTCTGCAACTATTACAGTGTGGGTTCTGTCAGTGAGCCAGTTGGCAACCCATCTTGTGATGTAGGGATTTATACCTAGTTTAGTGAGTTTAGCTATAATTCCAGAATGGGGGATGGTGTTGAAAGCCTTGGCGAGGTCAAGATAGGCTATGTGAACCATCTTACCCTCATCTACGGCTTTGGTGACTGCCTCAAAGAAGTCAATCAGGTTCAGGAGGCATGATCTGCCTTTCACAAACCTGAACTGGGTGGGATACAGAGTTTGAAGGTTACCAATGTCTTTGTTTATGAGTTCCATAATGATACGTTCCATGGCCTTGCAGACCAGGCTCATCAGGATAATAGGCCGATAGTTCCTGGGATCAGTGGTGGCTCCCCCTTTGTGGAGTGGGATAACTGTTGATGTGCGCCATTCAGTGGGCACAAAGCCTGATGCGAGGCTGTTATTGAACATGGTGCTTAAGTGGGGAGCCAGTTCATTCTGAAGTTCGTGTACAACGCAGCCTGGGACGTTGTCCAGTCCCATGGATGCTGTGTTTTCGGCTTTAGACAGTGCAGCTTTTACCTGCGTAGTTATGATTACAGGGACTCTGTATTCTCCCCTTTATAGATATGGGCCCTTTAGGGGGTGGGGGGGTAAAGTTAGCACTGAATCTCTCTGCTAGGATGTTGGCAATATCAGTTGGTTCTGTACTTTTCGTGCCTTTGTGCTGTAACTCAGAGCAGATCTGGGTGTTGCCATCGAGATTCTTGACATAGCTATAGAATGCTTTGTGGTTGTCCTTAGAATTAGTCATGATTTTGTTTTCATAGCTAGCTTTGGAGGATCTTATAAGGGATCTCAGCTTCTTACTGAGGCTGACCAGGGAGCTCCTCCACTCATAGGATTCTACTATCTTTTGCAACAGTTTCTTCCTTCTGTTGTACAGTTTGTTTATGGCAGGGGACCACCAGACTGGCTTCCTTTTTTGGAGGATAGCGTCTTGGTTCTGTTTGGGCTAGCACAATCCATGCACTCGTGTAAGTGCTTATAGAGTGCATTTGTGTAGGATTCAGCAGTTGTAACTGTATTGTACATCTGCATGGGTGTCAAGAAGTTCACCACTTCCGTCTTAAGAAGCATGAAGTTGGCTTTGGAGAAATTCTTTACCATTGTTTCCTTAATGGAAGGTGGGAGCGGGATGTGGATATCAAGGGTGATTAGCTTATGGTTGGATCGGACCAACGAGGAGTTGACTTTAGGTGTGGAACACCAGTCACTCATGTTGGTAATGAATAGGTCTAGGATATTGTTGCCCCTGGTGGGGGTGTGGATAAGTTGATCCAGGGCACTGGAGTTTATGAATTCCAGAAACCGTTGAGCTAAGTATTTGGTACATGAGTAGTTTTCCCAGTTAATGGTGGGGTAGTTGAAGTTACCCATTATTAGGGTGTTTGGTTGAACCCTAATAATTTCCAGTACATCAAGAAAAGAGGAGTGGGAATCCTGGGGCATTGTGGGGGATATGTAGCAAGCCACAATTTGGATTGCAGTTTTGCCCAGAGTTAGTTGCACTTGGATAACCTCGGATGCATTATGCTGAGCAACTAGCCTGGAGGTGTCGATATCCTTAATGAATATGGACACACCTCCACTTTTGGTGTTTCGGTCCAGGTTACATTGCCGAAAATTGTGGTATGAGTTATAGCCTGGTAGTGCAGGGGTGGTCTCTGGAGCCTTGAAACAGGTCTCAGTCACTGCACAGATATCAGTGTTCTCCATTTTAAGGAGTGCCTCGAGTGAGTGCATTTTGAGATTTAGACTTCTAGCACTGAGTAGCATTACCCTCAGTTTTTGCTTGTCTGTTCCTGTTACAGTGGTGAATTTGTTATTTGAACCTTGCCTAAAAAAGGCACTATAGGGGCAGCAAGAGCCTTAGCCAGTATCTGCAATCCCAGGGATGACAGGTGCAGGCCATCTGTGGCAAAGCATCGTGGTCTGTCGACCATGTCATCCCAAGCAGACAGATACTGGATCCATTTAGAATGACACCAGAAGCTTAGCCAATTGTTGAAGTCAATCATTTTATCCTTGTACTGTGGTATAATTCAAGGCGATGGCAGAATGCTACTCAGGGCTAGGGCCATACCTGCCTGGGCTACAAGATCGGAGAGCTCTCCCATGTCTCTTTTCATGTAGTCCAGAGAGGTATGTCTCAGGTCATTCACGCCAACATGGACAATGACAGAGTCATATCTGTACTTGTGGAGTGACCTGAGTGCGTGGGTTATGTGGCGGATCCTGGCACCCGATAGGCAGCTGACAGTAACCTTCTTTTTGTTTAGCCTGGTGAGTGGGACATCAGTGTGCCTGACTATAGTGTCACCTATGACTAGTGTGTTGTGTACGTTGTTTTGCCTTATTGGCTGTGGTTGAGTGGCACACTGAGTCTGTGGGCTATGTGTCATTTGGGTTGTGTTGGGGGATGGAGGTTGCTTGCGTTTCTGCTTTGGAGGTCTCTGTTACTTAGACAGGTTATTATTGAGAGCCTCTGCAAATGTTTTTGTGTTACTATATGTTGATTTTGGTGGTGTAGATTTAGTGAGACTATGTGATGAGTGTGGTGTGGTGCATATGTTTACCTTGTCATCATGACTGTCAAGTTCAGTCTTGGTTGGAGAGAGCTTTACCTCCAGTCTGGCTAGATAAATGCATCTCTCCCAGGTTGTAGTGTTGGGTGTTAGGAGGAGAGGATTGTCTGTGTACATGAGGCAATTTCTACATTGCCTCAAGATGGCCAGATTCATCAGATAGACAGGAGAGAACACTGGGAGCTGACCCTTGGACATGCCTGACTATAAAACTATTTTCCTCTAGATAAGTGAGAAAATTGAGTACAAGAGCTGTTTTTCTCAAAGCAAGTGAGAAAAGTAAGTACGAAAACTGTTTTCCCTCTAGATAATGAAGAAGATTGAGTGCTATAGTAATTAGTAGCTTATTTAGTGCTTACAAGTTCTGTACAAGTGGTGAGCATGATTAAGCAAACTTAAGTGCTAAAACTAAGAATCTGTAGCTGCACTAGACGAGTTTCAGGACAGAAACAAGTGCAAATGCAGGCTTTCAAATCAGAAAGTTGAGAGAGATGGAAGAGATTGCCCAAACAGCCAATAACTACAATTTCTGGGCCAGAACCACTCCTTATGTGGTAGACAGATTACCTAGTGCTTACCACTCCCACTGATAAGATAGAAGGCTTCCCTCCAACACAGAAAGGCTTGTGGGGCTCAGAAACTTACATACAGTCCTGGATACAGTAAATCTGTATTTGGAACACTAGTTACATGAAAGGTAGGGAACAGGCTTACATTTATATTGTTTTTTTTACAGAAAAGTAGCATAAACAGTAATAAAAACAATTCACATGCAGTGCAAGCTAGCACACTTGAGTATGTAGCAATATAAGACCAAACACAGTTTAAAAAATGCAATTAAATTAAAAAGGACTAAAAGCAAGTGTAGAAAGAGTTTATTAGGTAGAATGTGGTAAAGAGATGGGACTGGGGGAGTGTCCCAGATCAAATCTACAGTGGCCCGGGCAACTGCAAAAGCCATCAAATTTAAACTACAAACCAAAAATAGGGAGGGTGAGTGGGACAAAACAGTTTCAACAGAGATCTAAGCAACAACTAACAGTACAAACTCTAAAACCAAAACAATATACTCAGCTCTGTATATTTGCAGATCAGTCTGTCAGAACAGGGAGACAACAGTTTCAACAGAGATCTAAGCAACAATTAACAAACTCTATATCCTAAATAAATGTACTCAGCTCTGTATATTTGCAGATAGTCTGGAAGGCAGTCTCTCAGAACACAGGTTCCAGCAATTAATATACCTATGTCGCAGGAGTGTTTGACAACTGGACTGCTGTCAGAACCCACACTACAGACGGTGTCCGACGAATACACGTACATCAAATCAGTGCCAGCTACAGTAATACAGGGGTAATTCCTGGTACGCCCCCTCTTTGGTATCTATACCACATAGACTAACACAGATGGCATCAGCCTATTGATGTCTGCAAATGACTATGAACTAGGAGCAATAGTCACCTCATTGTGTGCTACGTTCAACATACAGAAGGGCCTTAGTGTGTCAGATGTGTGGTGTGTGATGTATGGCCACAGTATGACAAGTAAGTATTGCATTGTCACACCCTATGTTACAAACCCTGTACCCATTAACTACTACCTAGGCAGCGGTCAACATAATGGCAACTGTGTGTATGAGATGCAGATGGACAGTACTTCCCTTTGATAGTTACATCACCACAAAAGACAGGTAGCCATATGTGGCACCCCTAATCATGACAAGGTGCCATCCAGAAATAAAGAGAACTGCTTAGCCATACTCAACTCCCATGTGGCCCATAATAGATCACATATATCCTTTAAGGGTTAATGCCCATGTTTACATGGCCTACACTGGCCTTCACAATCCCTAGCTGCACTATGTAGCATGCAGCCTACCCTGAATCAAGCCATGTCCAACCCACAGGTGTTGGACATGCTACACTTAACACATCCTGATCCCAAATAAACACATACGTCATGGACATCCACCTGTCTAGTACAAGGATCACAACATGCCTGACAGATCCCTGTCCCATACACTTAACATAGTCTTGCCATACTATGCATCCCTGTCAAGTGGAGCCGCATATCGCCCCTCTCTGTGACATGGTGTGATGACCGCATGCCAAACATACCAGTAACCATGTGTATCTGTTCTGTGGCACTGCTTGAACTGGCCACTGAATATTACCTGTCTGTTGCCTACAGCTAGGTAACCTGTCTGCCTAGGCTCATAAATGGCCCAGGGCATATAGCCTACCACATCACTATGACCATACATGCCATAGTTGATACCCAACCCTGCGAATACCATCAGGCTAGCTATTGTCCCATGTGTTACACATGCGCAACACAGGCAATACATGGCAGGATGCTACACAGCTGTACAGTGCCATACAGATGTATATGACAAAACACATACATGCTTGCAAGTCTGCAGGGTCACAGGTCATGTCCTAATGACTATGTATGACTATATATGTGGCATATACACAGCATTAAGGTCGATTGCATTAATGTGAACACATCCAGGCATGTGCTGATAGGTAAAGACACCACTACAGGCAAACAGAGATGCCCACGTCAAGACAACATACACATGGTGTATGAGCAATGTCATCACATGACTCACACATATATGGCGATAACATCACATCACCAGTAGGTGTCAAATGTGTGTGACTTATACATGTCAGTGGTGTTAGTATTATGTAGATCTACAAAGACGTATTTGTAAACTTAATAAATGTGATACACATGTATGCTCAGCTGTACTGCTGTACTTCTCTGTGAGTTACTGTGACCAGTCTCCATTGTTATGTCTTCCAGGTATGCCCCGTATCCGCCTGCCGCCATACAGCTGCTTGGAGGATGAGGTCCTCGTCCCATATCTCCTCGACAACTACACGGTGCTCTTCAGCCATGTACCACAGGAAGCACAGCAGCGGGGTAAATGATGTTGGCGGTCACAATTGCACCTATCAGCAGGTGCGCCGACACTGCACTGACCAGATAAGATGGGCGAAACAGCGTGCCAATGCAATTGCCAGGGAACAAGGTGCAACAGGTGGGGGGCCACTCACCCAGCCCCCACTCACACGTACCAAGGAGCAACTGGCCAACCTGGGAACACCTGCAGCCCTCCATCCACAAGCATTAGCTGTTATTGTGGAGGTGGGTGTCTCTCAACCACCGAGCCTGGAGTTGCCTGGTAAGTCACTACTGCACATAAAACACAACCATATATCACATAGTTACATGTATTACTGTACAATATGTAATGTAACATCATATGCAAGGCATGTATGCACACATGCCACATACTATAGTCTGCTACTCTATGTATGCACAGATGTGCATACTCCATAGGATAGTGTATTGTACTGCCTTATGTGCTAACATAGACATTGCACCCTGTAGCTACCACACAGGTGTGGATAATCTTACTGCTGTGACACCTCTGTTTAGGTACCTCTGGCATTTTGCAGAGACAGCAGCCTGTGTAAGGTGAGATTGTTATTATTTACCAGGCTTGATACTGCACAGAACATATTAATTGCATGCTATCTGCCATAACACACATACACATAATGTATGGTGGTCCTGGTAATGGACACTGGTCAGACCTGCAATGCATCACACTGTTTACCTATGTGAAACAATTGTAGACTATTTGAAACACCTACGCTAAACCTTCTAAACTATCATTGCCAGATGTGTGGACAACAGTGCATACAATGGTGGAGGTGTATTCCACTGTAGGGACAGGTACTACATATCAGCATTACACATGTTGGGAATACGAACAGTACTGTACAGAGAGCATATGTGTGCACACACACTTAATATGTTGGAGCTGGAGTATGGCCGGCCAACAGGATACACCCTTGTGGAGTATACCCTTGCTATGAATGTCACACACTGTCATGTGCTATCAGACATGTCCATGACATGTAGTGGGCTGACTGCAACACTGGTCAACTATCCCACAAAACAAGTCTCACATCCCATACATACCACCCTTTGTCTGCATAACCCTGTCCTCAGTGGAGCATATGACATCTATGGGTGTATGTCATATGGGATAACACTGACATGTGAAAGACGATGGCCATCACAACCATTGGACTGCACATGTGTACACATGGCCATGGAGGATGGCCAGAGACATGAAGCAAAGCACACAGTAGAAGTGATGTACATGTGTCTACACCCTGTTGTACATTGGCTCGACACAATACAACTATGGCCTTTGTGTAATGGTGCTATTGCAGATGTGAAAGACTAAACAGCAGACAGGCCTATTGACAGCTTGTGTAGGCATAACATGAAACCACCACATAACATGTCCTGAACATCTGGAGTGTGTCACGACATGGAAGCATACACCTATACAGTATCTAAATACATACATGTGTTGCACAACATACACATATATCCACATCCTGCCACAGATACAGTAGATTCACCTTGCTGGTGTCAGACATCACTGTCATGCATGCTCCTCATGTGTGTGAAGTACACAGATGGTATGTGGGACATAGAGAACTTGTACGTTAGCCATGTGTGGGCATAGTTGGCAGGTATCAGTAATATGGTTGCAGATGTGCAGGGTGTCATCCTTATACCCTACTGTGACCTGTGTCACACATTCGACATTAGTGTTTATTGTGTATACACCTCAGTGACGTGGGTCACATTCCACATTAGATATGTAATGTATGTGAACATAGTCTTGGCTATGAACCGTGCCAGTAGCTCACACTGTATAGCAATTGTGAAGCCACATGATGCCCTGCAATGGTTGTGCACATCAGCTCAATGTGCAGTATGTCCTTGCATATATGTAGGGTGGACAGACAACATTGCAACAGCTGAAGGCCCATGTTAGTATAACACGTACCTGCATTGGGACACCATTACCATACTGTAGATTGGAAAGGACACCATTGTGTTACACATGTATGCATGTCATTCAACACATCAGCAGAAGACATGTCATACTACATGTGATTGGCAAGGTCATACACCACGCAGCAGGCTGGTGTACTGTACACCTGTGCTGGTCTGTGGCACCATTGCAAAGTAGGGACAGCCATGTCAAACATGTGTGTACAGTCACATACACAATGTCTACACTCAGCTCAGGGGTAGGCGGAATAATGTTGAACAGACATGCACTGCTTTGGGGGAGATATGCAAGCGAGGGCTCAGGCAAACATAGCATGCAGTCGACATACCCTACTGCTCATGTCCTCACACATAGGGGTGGTGGCCAACACAAAGCATCTGTGGCAGATGTACAAAGGTCGGCGATGGTCCGTTAACATGTGGTGTATGTTGCACACACCATGGCAGTGCAGTGCAATGGTGCAAAGTGCATGCATTGTGTTGCAGGTATGGGGCATAGGCTACTAACACAAAGGGTGCAATACAGGTATGTATGCTAACCACCACTATAATTATGTAAGGTGCATGCCATCTGCTATACCACATGCATGCTGTTGTGTACAACTCAGGGATGTATGATTACCACTATAATTGCCTAAGCTGAAACTATAATTGTCTATGCTGAATGCCATCCACCATATCACATGCATGTCATGTGTGTGTCTGTGTGTGTCTGTGTGTGCCTGTGTGTGTCTGTGTCTGTCTCTGTGTGTGTCTCTGTGTGTGTCTGTGTGTCTCTGTGTGTTCTACTCTGTGTGTGTGTGTGTGTGTGTGTGTGTGTGTGTGTGTGTGTGTGTGTGTGTGTGTGTGTCTGATATAACTTGTAATGTACAGTTCTTGTCTTCCCCTCACAGGTGTTGATGTAGGTGCGTTGCCCTCCTGCTGTCCACCTGATGTTAGTATCACCACAGACTCTAGCAGTGATGACAGTATGATTGAGGCACAGGCAGGGTTGTCAGGGGCTGAATCTGTGCCATTGGTTGCCATTCCACCAGTCTCCCTCTCATCCTCACACACAGTTCCCTTGCCTGCACATACCCCATCACCACCGGCCATAGAGGAAGGACAGTTGGCGGGTTTTAGCATGGAACAGGGAAGTGTGGTGACTATGGAAGGTGTGCCTGCACACCATGCTCCCAGTCAACAGACAGGTGATGTCCCACACAGTCATGTGCCCAGTGCTGCTCGTAGGAGGACCACTGGCCAACATGCCCCTGCAGGACCAAGCACATCAGCTGGTGTCACCAGATGCATGTTTCAGGCTGTAATGGAGGCACAGGTACATGCTCAATGGCACAACAGAGACAGTCTGAGGCTTCAGAGGGCTGCTGTCCATGCATTAACCAACAACATCCAGGCACTTGCAAATGCTCACCATTATCATGCAGATGTTATGGATAGATGATTGGGTGACATGGTGAGAGTCCTTCACCATGGCATGTCAATCCTCGAGCTTGGAATGTCTGGCTGGAAAATCTGGTGAGAGCGAGGCATTGAGCACATGGACATAGGCCAGCTACATCACCTATTGAAGGTCTACGTGAACATGCTATTGCACATGCTTCCTTCCATAGTGGTGTTAGCAGCAGCAGTGCTGCTGGTGCTGTGCACTCCACACCAGGATGCAGCAGGCCACGTGCACGTGGTCCTGGACAGTCCCAAGAGGGACACGATTCCAGTGGACATGTGTCATCAGATGGTACCCAATCTGGACCTCTGAATGTTAGTGCCCGTGCAACCCCTGTCAGGTGCAGGTCACATGGCTGTGGCCGAACACTGTGAACTGTGACACCTGACTTGTACAGTCTGCAGCTGTCAATATTACCCCTGTGTAGGCCAGCCTCATGCCAGACCTGTGTGCATGCATACACACACACAATGGAAACAAATGTAGGGTACCTCAACACACACACACACACGCATAACATCCACAAACACCCAATGATATCACAGGCCCTAACACACATGCATGATGTCATCCAATGGCACAGCCTAGGCCACTGGCAAACATTATCACCCTGTGCATATGATGATGCTTGTGCTGCATCCCTGTCATCCACACCATCGGTGCAGGGACATGTTCATATGGTCTGATGCACAGGGTGAACATACTAGGTAGACAATTGTAGGATAATATTGTTGAGTAGTGTTGGCAGGCAGCAGATATAACATGTATTGCAGTTTAGGAATGCATTTTGTACATCTGACAGCATGTATCATGTATAACAACACTAACAGCATGTTGATCATGACATTCTGCCTTCCTCTTTCAGGTGTACTTGCATGTGCCGGGGGATGGTGGTGTATGCGGGAGTCCCATATATACATGTTGACTACCCACAGGTCAGTATGACAATACCTGCATGCACTTTGTATCTTCCGCAACACAGTTATATTCTCATATTCTCCCATGTTTTAATTATGTTTACTGTTATAATGATCCAAGTGCATGATAGCTGTGTAGTAAGCTACTGTGTTCAGTGCCATCGCATCCATAGTGGGTGACATCACACGTATAGTTACCTGGAGCGCGGAGTGGGTAAAAGTGTGGTATGCTGGATAACAATGGTAAAGGCCGGTGGAAATAGTGGCATCACATTGGGAAGCAGTAATACCCACTGCCATGACAACATGCAAACACAGACACACCCACACACTCAGGGAGTCCAGACACAGTAACACACACTCTGACACACACACAGTTGCCAGTGTTCGCATGTCAACCCCTGCCTATGTGCATATCATCATTATAGTACTATGCAATTACAAGACATGCCACAGAGATTACACATGTACAGGTAGTTGGAATGTCCTAAGATCGAGGACATCGACAGGGATAATAAAGTACAGGGAGTGTATGTGGGGAGAGGGTCCATCAGTAGGCTATGAAACAACAGGTCACACCCCAGGGCGTGCATGTTAACAGGCAGTTTGCATGCCCATCTACAATTGATGTTATCGACAAGCATGCTACACTGCTTTGAGTAGATGGGGGAAGGGGCATTAACATTCCACTATGGTAACATACAGCCTAACTCCAGGTACTGGACAGCCATACACACACACACACACACACACACACACACACACACACACACACACACACACACACACACACTGGCATTCACAAAGATATTCACCTATGTCACACACATACAGACACTTTACATGTGTGTGGTTCAACCACATGCCTATGGCTTTCTTTCTACACTTCACTCTGTACCGGTGTCTCCAACAGTGTTCAGGAGAGTGATAACATGTGGGATGTATTCCCAACCATACGTGACATATATGGACGCACACCCACACGTGCCAGTACTGTGAATCAAGCATGTGGCTATCTCATGATAGGTACTACAGCAGTACAGCACTATCACATCCAGTACAATGCTTACTGACTCTTTCTTATGACAACTGTGCTGATATATGCACAAAATATGCACAGGGGAGGTATTACTGTTACAGGTGTCATGGGGTTTGCCTTCAGTGTTACCCTTACAGCATTCTACATTGTCTGTCTTCTACTTCAATTAACAAACCTGACCTTAGCAGGTACACAGGTTATTGTAGCCCTGGTTGTTACACACCAGTGAGCTGTCCTCAGTAATCATTCATCTGCAAAGAAGCCCCACCACTTAGTAGTCATGTCCAAATATCCGTCCATACCTCATGTATGGCTTACTGTACTTAGAGCATATCACCATATACAGTTGGCAATGTTGAGGCTGTATTGCAACAGCATGATGTACTAAGACAACAGTCACCTTGAGACATCAGACACTGCACAAAGATGGAATCTACACAAACAGCAATACATGTACACATATGTGGCCCACATCAGTACAAGCACTAGCAGATCAAGAGGAAACATTCCACATCTTCCCCACGCCATGTGTGAAACATAGCCGAGCATCTGTGGCTTGTAAACATCTCACCCCAGCATGTACTGTCTATTGTGGTACTAAGGCTAATGTCCAGACAGCACACGGCATGCATGGCTTGCAGTTGTTGACATGGGGTATATGTAGGAGCTGTGGCCACACATGGCTGTACATGTCATGAACAAATCACCTGTGACTACTCAGGAACATACAATGCAGAGCTGGATTTCCTCGGGTCTGTCAATACAGGCCTTGTGTAGGTCCTATGGTCCTGTTATTTGGGTATGTTTGTAGGCATTGCATTAGGTGAACATGTCTAAAGACATACATGCCACATGGGGTGTTGTATGATATGATAGGTGTCCTGTGTGACCAGTAGAGAGGGGATATTACCTCTATCAACATAGATATCAAACCTTATGTACTGTTAGCATGCTATTTGCCATGTGCATGTGTGTAATGGCTGTAGCCACCTGTAAGTAGAAAGGTAAATGAAAGCTATGGTAATGTGATATATGTTGTATGAGTGTGGGATGTACATATCCAGGGCAGGTACGGTTAGGTCATATCCAACCATGGGGGTGTTGGCTACTGGTGTACAGCAACAGTCGACCGTGTTAATGCTGACAACATCCGAGCAGCCCTAGCATGTGTACAACTGAGCAGGTTACAAACAGTGGTATTATTGCATTGCATAACACATTATGCAGCTATGTCTGTACATGGGTACATTGCACAGTTGATGTAGGCCTAGGTACATTCCACCAATTGAGGGTTATCTGGTGGTCTACCATACTATGTCATACCACATATGGATGTGTGTTGGTAGTCTGGGAACAAGGTGGTGGATGTATATGTAGATACAACCTAGGATGCTGCATTTGCCACTGTCACCTGTACCTGACTCATCTGTGATGCGTTATGTCAGAATAGTGGTCCGTACATGTGAGTAGCCTTTATGAATATGTGTACACCACCACCTGGTATGGTCCATAACACTGTTATGGCCCACAAGTCTGGATCTGAGTTATATGGTGGTAGTGCAACTGTGCACTACAGAGCCTTCAGCCAGGTGTTCCTCACTGCACAGATGTTGGTATTCCCTACTGTAGGTTCTACATGAGCTAATGGATTACTAAAGCCACACATCTAGCACGGGTTAGCATAGGCATCCAATGCAATTGTCATGTAGGTGTTGGGTGTTACTTCTGTGTGTAGGACATTTGCCTTGGAATGCAGCTATATGGGTAAATGCGACCTAGGTATTATCCACACACACATGTAACATGGATGCATTTGCTCTGTGTTGAAGGCTCATCATATGGTCATGGCAGGCCATAATGACAGACACTGGATGACCTCATAATAACAGCAGTACATTGGCTCATTGTTCTGGTCTAGCAGTTGCCACCCGTACCATGACATCACTGCGCATCGCATTCATGTGCTTGGTAGCAAATGCCCCATATAAGGTGATGGACAGCGGCAGAACTTGTTTATATGACCAATGGGAGATATACTTGGGGTAGCGGTCCTGGTAATAATGACTACTACCACAGCCGGGAGAGGTCATCTTGTCACCTGCACCTCAGTACCATTACACAAGGTGGCTGACACATTATGCTTGCACATGCCACTGTCCCACATATAATGCCACTGTCCACAACCTGCTATCAATGTATGCCTTTCAGGGCAGCAAGGTGTGTGACACATGCTGTAGGTAGCATCTACCTGTGCAACCCAGGTAAACTATTGACTGTCACATCCACACATGCATGAATGTGTATACGTAACATATATATGTCAGTACGTCATGTACATGTATGCATATGTATCACACAGCACAGACACAGATATATAATTTACAGGCCACATACAGGTATCAGGTAGTAAACCAGTATGATGTGCATATATACTGACAGGTAAGATGTACCTAGCTGTTAACCTGTGTGTTTACAGTAGGAGTCCATTACAGCGTGTGCAGTACATGTAAGTGTTTGAGCATGCACACTGTGGCCTTCAGTGTTTAGAATTGGAGTGCATCCCAAACAGCCCTGTGCTACTAAGTGTATGAGTGTACCTCCTGCCACCTTGTGTAATTTGAGTCAGTGCATCCAACTTTGTTACTAAGTGTATGAGCATGCCCAGTATAACCTTGTGTAGTTGTAGTCATAGTGCATCCCAGACGGCCCTGTGCTACTAAGTGTATGAGCATGCCCACTGTAACCCTGTATAGTGATACTAGTTGTCCATTCCACAGATGGCCATACTCCGGTTCAGGTACCTGTTGTGCTACAACTATACCTCTCAGGCCTACCTGTGGATGATGTGTCTTGTTTGTGCATACAGGCTGTAAGGGATACCTACTTTAAACACATAGGTCTACAGCTATGTACTTCATGACTGTCAGTCTCCCTGGTATTGTCCTCAATTGTAGAAGGGCAGCCTGACTGCCTTGGAATGCGTAATCTCTGTGGTGCATCTCGTAACTTTGTAGTACTGTAATCGTGAACATTAGGTAGGCAGGAGGTCTGATCCCACCACTGGCAACTGTGTGCCTGTGTGTGTGTGTCAGCAAATGGCTGAGTGTGGTTGTGTGTGTATATGTGTCAGCATCCAGCCATGGCAGTGGGTTTTGCTGCATTCTAAAGCGATACCTCCTTTTGCACTGGCCTTTATCCTTGTCAACTGCTAAACCTCTCTCTTCCCCCCTCCCCACTGCGAGTAATCGGTCCTGTGATGTCACCCAGCTCAGACGTGGAATTAGTACGTGTAAGTGTATGTGTTCTGTAGCACATACTCCAACTGCATACCACTGTACTAGTTACCTTTGCATAGGCATGACGTGTATGCGCAATACTGGCATGAGTGTGCAAGTTTGTGTGTGTGACTACCCTGTAGCCAGGCATACACATGTGTAATGTCTTTTAGCACACCATGGTAGCCAACCATGGTGACCAGTGTCTACAAAGTATTACATAGTTAGGAATGGTAAAGAATACACGGTCATGCACGACTACAGTTGAGTATGTTATTTTCCTGTGGCACTGTTGAGCAGTGACACCAAAGTGGTCGCCATGGTGTAGGTCCATACCCATGATTCCCCCACCCTAACTCCACAATCCCTGGGGTAGATTACAATAGCCATCATTCCCCACCCCAAACTCCACATACACAACAACCATCCCTTCTCTAGTGAACTGCTTATGATTTAAATGTTATGACACAGGCGATGCCTCTGTTTTGTATACACGTCAGTTCCTTTGGAACTCTTCTGTGTCACAAAGGGAGTTCAGACATGTGTGTGTGTATATATATATATATATATATATATATATATATATATATATATATATATATATATATATATATATATGGGGCTATGACTGTGTCTGTGTATATGTGTGTATATATATATATATATATATATATATATATATATATGTGTGTGTGTGTGTGTGTGTGTGTGTGTGTATACACATCGTGTAGGTGTATATATATATATATATATATATATATATATATATATATATATATATATATATATATATATATAATGTACTTATGACAGTTGTACCGATGTACACTTGTCTCTGTTGTTTCACAGAGTACAGTACATTCAAGGGTACTGTACATCTGTACACAAAGGGACTGACCCATTTGTTTTCAGTACTGTGGAATAGCTGTGGTAGGATGTGCATTATAGACTCCATGCAACATGTGTATAACCCAGGTGGCTTAGTGGTACATCCAGTGACCTCAGTGTACATGGTCCAGGGTTCAGGACCTGCAAGCCTTGTTGAGTAAGCAGTGGGTACACGCAGGTAACAGACATGTACGACCCACAGTACACTTGGAATGCCATTCTTTGGCAATCCTGCTGATGTCACCCACCTAGGAATACACCTCCAGGAGTGCTGTAACCCAGTATTCTCCGTAGCACGTGTTGTAAGTATGTATTGCTGTAGTGTGAAAAACTAGTTAGGTAGGGGTTCTATTCCAAGAGAGTCTAACTGTGTGTGTGTGTGTGTGTGTGTGTGTGTGTGTGTGTGTGTGTGTGTGTGTGTGTGCTTCTGTCTGCCTGAGACAAGAACAATGCTTTTTAGAGTATGCACACTCTGTACAATTCACATGATCACCTTTGGCAATCCTGCTGATGTCACCCACCTAGGAATACACCTCTAGGACTGCTGTAACTTAATATTCTCCATAGCGCATGCTGTAACTACATATTGCTGTAGTGTAATAAACTAGTTAGGTAGGGGTTCGATTCCAGGACATGGCAGGTGTGTGTGTGACTGTCAGAGCTTGTGTGGAGGTGGCTGGGTGTGTCTAACCACTGGACATGTTGGGAAGCGAATTTTGTAGTTTTCCTATATGGCGTCCATCTTATGTCACGATGCCCACCTCACAAGGAGTACAGTTGTCAGTCAGTCATAGGACTGTGTTGGTAAGCTATACCCCTACAGCTGGCAAAAGGCCTGGTGAACAAAGTATGCAACACTACTAGTACCCAGAATATGTTCTGAACGCATGTGTCATACACAAACACACTTGCCTAGAATATCCCGCTATGTTGCTAGTACCCTGCACATTGGTGACAGATAGTAGGCATGGTGTGATTGCAGTGGGCTGCAGAGGACATGGCACCCTGTACAGCAGTACAATAGGCACATAATTGTGGACAATGTGCCTTCACTATGTTCCCCACTGGATGCCTGCAACATATGTGGTGCCACCAAATGTGATCCACAGAGGCCATACAATGCCGTACACAAGTGCCCTATATGGATCGATGCCACTGACACGAGGGAATACCTGTATCATGCTATTAATGCAGGTGCATGGTCAAGCTGCTGATTATAAGCAGGTTCTGCCACACCAGGCCAGTATTGGCATATCGGAGGATAAAGTCTGTGTACACAACATGTGCTGGCCAAACCAGGTACACATGTACATGTCACTGTCCATTATTGTGGGACATACAAATCCCAGGCAATGTCCATGTCAAGGACTATTAAACTCAAACATGGCATGCATTGCAAAGCTATGGCCATACACAATGGTATCCAGGATGTCAGGGCAGTTCATGCAATCCCCATCTGTGTGGGACGTTGCAGACACTACACCCCTGTACCACACTGCACACCATTGTCGGGTGGCATGATGCCAAGGATTACCCCTCACAAAGCCTTGTACAGCCATCTTGCACAGCCGACCACTACGCACCCATGAAGCAATGCACACATGCATGTCAGTACTGGCACCTTGTGTCTGTGTGTGGGGTATGATGCTCCCAACCACAGTCACTCCCAGTATAACTCCCACTGGCATACCAACAAATGTCAAACACGTTCACATGCCCTAGCCCATAGCACCTCCGGATATCCCCTGTGGTGCATGTAGTACCTGTGCATTACTGCAGTGTGGCAAACTATGTAGTTAGGGTGTGTATTTGTGGGCTTGGCAAAGAGTGTCAATGTGAGTCCATTAGAGAATGTGGTTATGTTGACAGTCATGTGTGCTACACCTAATGTATGTCTACTATATCTCTGTTGCAGATGTCGCTCACCAACACACATATGTGTTCGTACAGCACACCAACATGTCAGCTTTGTGGCACATAGAGTAACTGCATGCACTTGTAATAGTAATGACTAGTTGGTCAGGGGTCTGACCCCTGTACTGGTAGGTGTGTGACAGACGATACTTAGGTTTTAGTCTCCAAGCCCTTCTCTGATGTACTTTGCCTCTGTCTGTCCCTCCCACACACTCTCTGGTGGATGTGGAGGTGTACACCTGCCCAGCAGCAGCTTGTGCAACATAAGTGGTGGTCATGATCAGGTAATGGCCTCTGCACCTATTGCAGTCCTCCTCTAGCTGATTGCATGTGGAACAGCTGTGATGATGTTCCCAAAGCCTTTCACATGAAAAACACAGTACAATATCCAGGGGCATCATGTTAGTGTTTGCCCATGAGAGTTGCTGTGAGTGGTACCTGGATCTGGTGTTTGGAAATGGCATCACAGATGATATCTGGATGTTCCTCAAACAACATACACAGTGGGGAAATAGCCTACAGACAGGAGGGTGATGTGCCAGACATGACTACAGCATGTAAGTGTAGCTATCCTTCATTGAGACTACTGCCTGTTTAACAAGTTGTGTGTGGTAATGGCTATTCTGCATGTTTTACAACTGACAAGACAGTGCTCTGTTCATGATGGACCCCCATCTGTAGGGCCATCTGTGGACTGGTCAGTGTGTGGAACCATTTGTTTCCTGTGTTACTCACTGAACACACATCTGACAACAGCAGGTGCATAGTGTGAGTATTGCAGCCAGTACATGGTGATAGTGATGTGTTACTGCCATTGCATCCCTGACTGGACATATGTCACATGGAACAGTGGTATGACAGACACTGTCTGGGGTTCCAGTGACATGCCAATAATGGGCCACTGTTCATAGCTGCAGTCACACGTCTTCTACACTTTGTGCAGATGTCATGCAGTATATATGCATGTGTTGTGCCTCCTCTGCAAATGTATACCATCTGTTGTGTTGGCTTGATGGTCATATCTATGCATGCTGTTGTAAGTAATCCTGAATGCTGTTGACTATTAGTAAGTCATATCTGTGTTTAAACTGCAACACCATAGGCTGTATGGGTTTGGAGGTCCTGGCAGAACCTCCTGTCCCACTTCAGCTGGCCATGGCACCGGGCACCAGCACATCTGTGGCCCAGCCTTGGACCTCCATCTCTGTTGGCTCTGCACCATCTTCTGGTGGTACCACCACTGAGGATGGGGCTTGTCCCCCTGGGAGCAGGTCCAGACAGGAACATGTCTGCTGTCTTATGGTCCCGGACGTGGTGTGTAGGGGGCTCAATAAGGGGTTTTGAGGCCAAATAAGCCAGCTCAAGGGCAGATTGTTGCATTTACGGGATGAGGCTGCCTCTCCTAGACAGCCCCCAGCACTGCCACCTTTGCAGCTGTTTTGGTGCAGTGGTGGCTGCCCATGGCTGGGATCTCCATCCCACTGTTTACATCTGGGGCTCATGGGCTTGAGAATGCTGAACACCTTTCCCCGTCCAAGGTGTATCCCCCCACATGTGTCATATACCGACCCTGTATGCTGTGTTGTCTGTCATCCTACCCTACCTATCCTCCATGGGCATACCTACTCTCCTTCCCCCACATCCCACTCTCACCCTCCGGAAACATAAGGCCAATCGGTTCCTAGAACAACATTTGTCCCATACATAGCTGTCCATTTCACACACGTGTCCACTGGACACATGTAACCCTTTTAATATGCATCACAACATACTCTTGTTGTCCTCACACCAGTCTCTCAGGTGCACTATCCTAGTATGCACATGACTCTTAAATGTTCCAGGTACACGTGATGCGGACGACCCCATTGTACACACAACACTACCGGTCCATCTATGGTTACCTCATTTACCTTTATCATGATGATGATGTCACACACAGCATCTTGCAAGAGTACTGTTCTCACATAATGATTGGACAGGAACTGTTGTGTTAATGTAAATAACATGCACAGAGTGATGTATACGGCCAATGTACAAATGTTTGCGTGTATGAATGATACATGTCTGTCTGGGGGAGTCTTGATATTACATAGGACAACACCACTACATAATACAGGTGTCGCTGGTGTTTCCCTTTTCATTCGTTTGTAATGCTTTGTTGTCACATGGTATGTTCCTGATATATCTCTATATATGTATGTACCTATATGCTGCACATAAACACTCACACATACATCTACATGATGGAATATATTTCCTATGCTGTTGAATGACTGCGCTGGATGATATGTTTGTGATAAGGTCTGATGTATGTATATCTGCCATGGCTTATTGGTAAATCACATTAGCTGTGTGTGCAGGGTCCTGGTTTCATGCCTTGCAGAGGCTGTTTATTTTGTTAGAGGGCAGAACAAGGCCATTGGATACGGAGTGATTAAGGCACATTAAAGCAGTTGTGAGTGGGTGTGCATGGGTTTGCATGGTGCTAAGCAATGCTAACCTCTGGTTACAGTTTCTTACACTCAGTTAGCCTCTACATTGCTTTACCAGTGTAATACTCGCATACTGGTGGCCAAACAGGCTTACACCCGCTTGCTCCCGCACATGCAAATGCACTGCATTTAGTGTTTGCATCTGACACTTACACCCCTGGATGGGACTGAGGACTATGATATTACCTTGTGATGACTATTACATCGGAATACATGCCTACAGTATCAGTAATGGCTGCCCAATAGGCGACGGCATGCTGTTTGTACGTAATCCATGGCTTGTCCAGGGTTTGATTCATATTATTGGTGTGTTCCTCTTACAATCTGCACCCATCTGGCTAATACATGGGAACTGAGACTCTTCAATACAAACAGGTAAATGGGTTTAGGAACCCACATCCTTCAGCTGAGTCATGCTACTGCATACCTAATATTCTATCATCTTTCTAAGGTTGTCAGTGGAATATGTGCATTCTATCCCTCTCAGACCTCTCATACGATTGGGTAAATTTCAAACTGAATCAGGGACACAGCATAACAACATCAGGGACACATTTAAATTATTGGTGCTATTAACCTGACACATTGACAGACTCAGAGCATATGTATTCATACACATTTTCTGAGGTAAATGATGTTTACGACTCTTAATTGTTGCTGTTATCCATTACGTGTGATTCACCACCTTTCCTCAGAATGTCACTAGTTTTAGGAGGGTTTAAGTGGGACAGAGTTAGAAACAGAGTCAAAATCAGGGATGTCCCTGGAAATTGGGGACAGTTCAAGGGTATGGTCCTTATTTGTTCCCCCAATGATTTATGGCCTGTCCAGTGGATGTGCTCTTAGGGTTTGGCAGGTATGGGCGTCAGCTATGCTCATTTCGGAATATTACTTACATCCCCGGAGCGGTCCTAAGATGACTTTGCCAGCCAACACCTGCATGCCTAGACCCATAATTGCATACCCATAGTTCCCCCACCTGCCACTCCTCTACAGCACTCATCCTTACTGTGGGTGCTGGTGGGGTATAAACACACCACTACACAATGCCCACTCTCCACATGTCGGGACACATGTCATATGTTGTGTCGACCCATGGGTTATCAGGCTTGCACAAGGGACATCGATGTCTATATTTCAAGATTAGACCTTGCAGGTCTCTCTCACTGGTGGTATCCTGCTGGTGGTATGGGAAGTAGTGGTGTGTTTACCTTTATTGTGTGTCTGTATGGCTCACCGGCCTAGCTGGGGGGTGGGGTGGAGGGGTTGATGCTACATGTTACACGTTTGTTTATTGGACCCCTCACCCCCATATGCACGGCCTGTGAACATATGTTACTCTGTTACTCGTACCTGCTGTATCATATCCTAGCTATATACATGTGCATATTTACTGTCACATATATATATATATATATATATATATATATATATATATATTTACATTACTATATACAGATATATCTGTATATGTATGCATACATGTATATTTATATTTTTATATATATATATATATATATATATATATATATATATATATATATATATATATATATATATATATATATAATGACATATGGGTCTATGGGTGTCTGCATATGCATATATTTATATGTGGGTATGTATCTATATTCTGTCACTGTATGTATACATTTGTACTACGGAGAGGGAGAGGCTTATCTCTATGCTCTATGGGTAGATATACACACACATACCTCTACATATATACGTCTACATCTGGTTATTCCATTCCTTGACATATAGATTACACTTTGCTGCAATGGGACTCGTAGTGGGTGTGGCTGCTCATTGGGCGGCATCTCTGCCCAATGAACACATTTGCTTACATCCCTAGGGCTGTACATATAGGCCCACATCAGCCAACACCTGCACACCTAGACCCATAAGTAGCTACCCATAGTTCACCCACCCTCGCCTCCTCAACAGCAACCATCCTTACTCTGGGTCCTGGTCTGTTCTGGACACAACACTATACGCTGCCCACTCTCCACTTTACGGGACCCATTTCATACAATTGTCTCAGCCCATGGGTCATCGGGGTTCCCCACACTTGTATTCCGAGCCTGTATACACCGCGGCCAAAATGGCCGGTCTATCACCTTCTTTTGGTTGGGCAATTTTGGGGTGTCCTGCAAGGGACGTTCCAGTCTGTGTTGCAAGATTAGACTTCACAGGTGCACTGTGTACCCCCCCGTTTGTATCCTGCCTGTGGTCTGGGGAGAAGTGGACTCTTTACATTGTTTGCGTGTATGTTTCCCATGTCCGGCTGGGGGGGTGGAAGGCTACATGTTTCATGTTTCTTGCTTGGTCTTCTCACTTCCATTGGCATAGCCTGTGAACATCTGTTATTCTTGTGTGCTGTTTCCTATCATAGCTGTATATCTGAGTTTATCTACGCACGCACACACACACACACACATATATATATATATATATATATATATATATATATATATATATATATATATATATATATATATATATATATATATATATATATATATATATATATATATATATATATATATATATATATATATATATATATATATATATATATATATGTCTATACATATATGTATATATATATATATATATGTGTGTGTGTGTGTGTGTGTGTGTGTGTGTGTGTGTGTCTGTAAAGCAATACATACCCCGCACAAATGCACTTACACATGCATACTGGTGTTTATATATGCTTGACCTGCTTACTAGTGCCTTATTCATTATGACAGTGACACTTTACTCCAGTTATCTTTTAATTGATATTTTACAGATTATACATCGGACAGATGTCGCAATATGTTCATGTACGGATTACTGATGGTAACTGGTATGTGATACAGTGGGATTCAGTACAGGAATGTCTGTTCGTTAGGGGGTTGCTGTAACCAATGCACTATTGCTGTGCTGCTTCAGTTACACATATGCCCATATACCCATGGCCCCTGTTCCCCAAACACACACCCCAACACTTCACTAACACTGCAGTCATCCATTCGCCAGTTGGATACGCGGTGTATCCACACCAGTGCACATTGGCCGCTCCCTACCCCTGTAGACCCATCCCTTCAGTTGACTCACCTCATATATCCTCAGGAATCCCTAACGTTTACTCCACAAACATTGGTGACATGAGTGACCAATTAGGACACTAATCGCAATCTTTGTGTTATCCCACATGGGACACACTTGTCTTTATGTCAAGATTAGACTTCCTTACATACTTACTTACTCCCGTTAGCATGACACTACAATTAATTAATTAGTCTGACTATATGGTAACATACACGTTACACATGAGAACTAATTATGTACTTGTTCGGCGTGATTCTTCTACAAATAGACCAGTTTAGTATTTGACATATTGCCGTTGCAGGCAGATCACAGGGATAATTCCCTGCGTGAGACAGTCCTCACATTTGATTTATTCAGCACAGCATTGACTTCAGACATTGTACACACTTCTGCGTTTTCACTATTTCGTCCCTTCCCTCTTATGCACTACCTATTATTCTATCTGTCGAGGTTTGTAAGGGCACATTCAAGTGTTTATGTCTGCAAATGGAATGGATATGTTACAGGGAATGTACTTCTACATATAGATGTATGCATGTGTGTATACATACATACTTATAACTAACTCACTGGCCTCCACAAGGTGGTCCAATTAGAACCAGGCCATCCAAGCATGACACGCCTGGATCCATAATCACATACCCATGGTTCCTCGACCCCAACCGAGTTCGACATACATGTAATCCATCCATTATCCATTTGCTTTCACAGCCATGACACACCTACACACATTGCCCTACTCCCAGCATTAGGGGCACTACACGTATGTTTTCCTAACACATGTATCATCATGCTCTCCCACCATTTAGTCCTTGAACATACCTACCCTTGTTTGAGTAATGCACGCAGATCCAAATATGCTGTCAATGTTTGGTACTCCCACTAGGGACTACCCTCTGATTGTTTGTAAAGTAGACTTAGAAGATCAACATTATTACTCCCACTGGTAAAACCCTGCCTGTGGTGTGAGTAGCAGTGCTTTGCTCACTCCTGGCCAGCTTGATATGACATACGCTGACAGCGCTATGTAATACTATAGTTGCTGTTGATTCCCTTCTCATTCCTTTTCTATGCTTTATTGTTACGACGTTCATTCTTCATATATATATATATATGTATATATATATATATATATATATATATATATACATATCTATATATATATATATATATGTGTGTGTGTGTGTGTGTGTGTGTGTGTGTGTATGTACATATATATGTATATATGTGTGTATATAGATATATATATATATATATATATATATATATATATATATATATATATATATATTACATCTGTACATACTTATGTACATTTCCTATGCTGGGCACTGCTTACACCCGCGCAAACGCACTCAAATTTGCATACAGTTTGTTATATATGTTTACTGCAGCTTATTTTTGCTTACTTGTGCCTTATTCATTATGACAGTACCACTTTGATTGAACGGATTTGGTTAAAAGTCCCATGCGATACTCAGGTTCCCTTCTACATGTTATTATGTCAGTTTTACAGCAGAACAACATTCATTCCACATTGAAAATAATATGTGCTATAGTTGAACTTCAACCGCGAATGCCTGTTCATTAGGTGGATGCTCTAACCACTACACTATTGGTGTGCTGCTTCATTTGCATGTATACCCATGGTTCATAGATACCCGAACACATGCCTCAACACTTCACTAACACAGCAGTCTTCCATTCTCCAGATGGAAAAACAACACACCACTACACCACTCTACTGCTGTAGACACGTCCCGTATGTTGGCTCACTCCAAGTATATTCAGATTTCCCAAGCTTATAGTCCTGGAGCATACGTTCATATAATCGTCAGGGTGTTCAAATAGTCTTCCAGTTTTCGGCTTGTCCGACTGGAGACTGGGACTGCCCTGTACCTGTTTGAAAGTTAGACTTAGCATGTGGACAAAGATAGTCCCACTGTTAGCATCCTACCTGTGGTTGGAGATGCAGGAGGTTTGCTCACCTCTGGCCAGTTTGATATGACAGCACTAAATAGAATATGAAATACAGACACGGTGTTTTAAATGTCATTGCTCGAGGAATGGAAAATGTACACAGATTTAGATGAGAAAAATCAATTGCCAAACTGGTAAAGGAGAAATATGCTGAGAATAACTCACATGATTACAACAACACTAAGTCATGACGTACAGGTAGGCTATATGCAAACCACTTGCAGGCCAGTTGTAAAAGTGGCATGTCTACAGATAGCCAAGATCAAATTCCTCAAGCATGAATTGCTTGAATTGCAGGGTGCTGAGGAAAAGAACTACAACTGCTTTTTTCCAATGGAAATCACTCCCATTATGATTTCTAAGGGTGTGAGTCTTGTCAGCAATGATTCCTTCATTTTGGGACCTTCTGGAGTCCGTATAATTTTATTATTAAATCTAGCAGATGTCAGAGTTCATCTGTAGTTAACAGTGCAATTTCAGCATCCCCAGCAGCAAATGGCCACTTCAGAATATTTACTGATACAACTGTGCATGGTGCATCTTTGGTATTATCACAGTAGTTTGTGCTAAAACAGGCAGATATGTCGATCAGGTCTTGACTATGGAAACACCATTCCAGTTTTCTTGGAAACACCTGTCACCTCCTCAGCCATGCCTTTCAGCCCCTATTCTTGTTAAGTGCATTATTAAAGAAACCCCATCTTGACCACTAGTGGTCAACAAACCCGTGCTGATCTATACCTATTTTTCATCACCTCATTAGTAGAGATGGGTTCTTAAAGACACCAGAATTTGCACACTTCACAAGCTACAGTGCTCTTTCCTGACACTTATCTTCCACTGTTAAAAAATGTCAAATATTGCCATCCCTGGTGATGCAAGGAGATACAACTCTGACTATAGCCAAGGTGAGCAGAGTTCACTTAGCAGCTTGGGCTTCAGTTGCAGCTGGTGTAGAGAGGATAAGCATGCTTATACTGGGGGAAGAGAGAAGCTTGGGGCTGTATAGTGCCACAGGGCCTAACTATGTGAGAGCTAGTCATGGTATGGCTGGATGGCTTTCACCCAGACTATTATGTGCCTAGTGCAAATGCTCATACATACTGAAAAGATTGGTGTGCACTGGGTTTTAATAGGGGCATGTCACCTATTTCTACTGGTGATGTAACCCCACTGTTGGTCCTGCTCTTTAAAGCACACACCTCCATGTAATCTCTGCCCTGCACTAGAGATGGTGGCATGGAGAGTATACCCTTGAAATGTGCATCTGACTCTTCCCTTGAGAGTGGTGAGCAGGTATTGCCTTATCATTCCTCTCCTCACCTCACCGGCCATCCAGCACCTGGGCCACTAATCAAGCCTGGACACCTGGGATGTAGTCAGAATTTTATCTTTCTATGCCACTGAGATGGCATGAAAGAGACTGATACGTTACCACAAAAAATGATTAATCCAACTTATTCTCACAGGCTACATTAGACTTTACTGCAGATCCTGTTTTTGGACCAGAAGAGATGGGCGATGTTAGGTAACCTAAAAGAAGATGTTGATGCTATACCTACATATATGTATTTTCTATCTCAGTGGCCACAACTTCTTGATACACAAAGAAGCCTTTTGAATGGTCATCTTATGGGCCAGTTTTTCTTCTTCTTTAAGGGAATTGGATGTGTCATATTGATCTTCAAGAGGCTTATATGCTTATCTTGATTAGAGAGAATCACACAATTTCCGTCTAAAAACAGATCATTATCAGATTGGGTTTATGCCACTCAGCTTCATTTCATCCTCAAGAGTGTCCAGAAAGTGCAAGGCGATAGTAGTTACTGCCCTTGGGTCAAAATTGACTAACATGTTTTTATAATAGGATGATTGGCTCCTGCTAGCCAGCAGAAGGAGCAAATTGTTACAGGTCAGGAATACACCTATTCTTTTATTCCACTCATTGACAATCTGCCTCAGTCTACTGAAGTCCCAAATGGCCCATTTATAATCAGTCACCTTTTTGTGATGCAGTCTGGATGCCAAGATCAACTTGGCATCTTAACCTGTTTCCCATATCTGACATCTCTTGGGACAAATCTCGATTCTTTTCCAACCGTAGTTTATGCAAATTTTCTCATCAGGCTGTTAGACCTAATAGCAGTTTCCATTATCATAGACTTCCTGGCTCACTTTCACATGAGGATAGTAGAGTAGATGCTGAAAGTGCTAAGATCACACAACTCGGACTCCACTGACAAACCTGTCTTGCACATGCCAGCATGTCAGTAGGTGTTTTACTCGTGGCTCTGCATTCTCAGTCTCCCACTGGAACTTTATTTCCATTCTCCCACTGCTGAGGAGTGACTTCTAATTCATCATATCTGGGCTGTGGAACTAACACTGATCATGTGATTAAAGGCCTTTAGTTGCATGCAGGGTCTTGTCTACACAGTATGGTACAAGAAGTGAGGCCAGTGAACCTGGCTTTCCAAGGTCTGGGGTAAAGACTTCCCATGAGAACAGTAACTATTTATTTCAACAATGTCAATGTCATTAGTTTAGTAGATGCAACACATGCCACTTATTCCCACCATCTCTGCAGGGAAACCCTACAAGTGTGGAACAGGGCAATGTAATATAATATATACATGTGCTCCTAGAACCCAGCAAACTCCTTGCACAATAATGCACCCTCTATCCACCCCACTAACTCAAACATAGCTATTCTATTCTCTCTAATCTTTTATCCACCACATACACTCAATACAGACCCTACCCTAGTAATTTATTGACTACAGCTAAAACACTAATGCTGCTACCCTTAGTACCCCTGCTATTCATTCATTATCACCTAAGCTCCTATGAATATGTACAGCATCTTGAAATCCAATACCCAAATTCTCAAACAGACACCAACCCAGCATTTAATAAGTTTATCCACCACATAACCACCCCCTCTCCTAATTCCTCGCCCCCCAATTACCATCACCTGACTAAATATCGCTACATTTGCTTAAAAACCAAAAGCTATGAAAAAATCATAAACAAATTTTTAAGACTCATAAGCAACTTAAAAATTAATCTTATGAAGGATGGAAATATCCACTCCAACCCTGGCCCATCCACAACCGTAGACCCAATCACACCATCTAACAACCCAACGTGTACTACCCAGATTGATAGACTTCCAAACTCATTGCTGGTCTGTCATCTCAACATCAGAAGCCTAAGCAACAAGATCCATAACCTACATGGACTCTTAGCTGCTCACTCCCCTGATATCCTCTGCCTCACAGAAACCTGGCTAAAACCAATAACCATAGATAACAAAATAAACCCCCCACAGTACAACATCCTTAGACTGGACCGGATCTCCAGGAAAGGTGGCGGGGTAGCTGTACTATACAAGTCTACCCTAACAATAACAACTGACACCCAGCAGCCACCCCAGTTTGGCAATGCAGAAATTCTCATCACCAAACTAATAATAAACAAAAATATATGCAGATGCATTGTCTGCATTTATATTCCACCCGGCAAAAATGATAATACTCTAGAAAATATCTTACATTGGCTAGCCTCTAACTATCCCCAGGAAACCATTGTCTTGGGGGACTTTAACATTGATTGGAACACCTGTTCCTCTGAAACTCCCTCCACCTATTTAAACCTCCACAGGTTTACTCAGATCATTGCCACTCCCACCAGATTTAGCAAAAATAGAGTCAAAGATAGTATTCTTGATTGGATACTTCTCAACAGCCAACCCCAAAAGTACAAGTCAGGTACATTACCCGATGATCTTAGTGATCACTGCCTTACCTATATTATTAGGCTCAAAGCCGACATTCCCAACCAGCCCACCTAATAAAACTATAAGAAACATCAGGAACTTTAACCTTGGCAACTTCCAAAATGAACTCAAAGTATGTAATTTGAATGCCTTGATACGACTCCCATTACAAGAAGCAGTTGAGTACTTCATTACCAGATTTCTGGCTATCCTTAACCACTATGCTCCTACCCGTACCATCTGTGTAAAAGCCACAGTTGCACCATGTCTATCTAAAGAAACAAAAACCAAAATTAAACTAAGAAACAACGCCTGGGCCAGGTGGCATGTTACCAAAGCCCCTATGGACCAAGTAAGATACCGACAGCTAAGGAACCAGGCCAAAAAAATCTGTCATTCTAGACAAACAAAAAAATCACTACACCCCCCTACAACAAAATATCAGCTAAAACCTCAAAAGTTCTGGGCTGGTATTAACAATCTTTTCCACCCAGGCTGTTCCACCACTCCTACCCCATCAGCTGCCCTTGATAAATCCCCTGTAGAAATTGCAACCAGCTTCAACTCCTTCTTTACTGAAGCTATCCAGTCTCTAGCTACCCATCTCACTCCATCGGACACAAACACCAGCTCTGGCACATCTAGCCCTGATCCAGCATCACCTAACCCAGCTTTACCTTTCAAATCATACCTACCAACTTGATCTGGACCTTACTCAAAAAGCTAAAACCTACTACACTAGCTGCCGACCACCTCCCAGCTGAATATCTTCAAAACCAGCTGATGTCATAGCACTTCCCATTTCTATTCTGATCAACAGATCCATCTCAGAAGGATCCATCCCACCAATATGGAAAATATCACATGTTAAACCTCTGCATAAAGGAGGAAGTTCCACAGACTTATCTAACTTTAGACCTATAGCCATTCTTTCACCACTAGCTAAAATCATGGAAAGATGCACACAAACAAATCATGCACTTTCTTATTCAAAACGGAAAGCTCGTCGACTCTCAGCATGGCTTTAGGCCATTCCACAGTACCACCATGGCTCTTCTATCTTTCTCTAATGTCATCAGTCTTCATCGTAACAACAACAAACTATCTTCAGCACTCTTCCTAGATCTCTCAAAAGTTTTCAGTATGGTCAACCATGAGTTACTGCTCAATACCCTACAAACCATCGGTTTAGACCAACATGCAGTACAATGGTTTCACTCCTACCTAAACGGTAGACAGCAGGCTGTCTTATGGCAGAGCAAGCTGCCATCCCAATTTCCTTTAACCCTAGGTGTCCCACAAGAGTCCATACTAGGTCCCCTTCTTTTCTCTATCTTTATCAAAGATCTGCACACCACCATCCCGGGAGCCACTTGCATCCAATATGCAGATGACTCAATGTTAATATGCTCCGCCTCCTCTCCTACACAACTTCTAACCCTCACCCAGACCACTTTCAGCACGGTAGAAACATGGCTAGCTAATCACCGCCTGCTTCTAAATCCTAACAAAACCAAGCTACTACTTTTCTCCCCTAACCGTAGAATTTCTCCTCCTTCCTTCAACATCAAATCTAGCAATGACACCATTATCTCCCCTGATGACCATGCAAAGCTTCTAGGTGCAATAATAGACAACAACCTTAAATTTGCTAAACATGTCAATCACACTATTAAGTCCATCAACAAAAATCTTGGCTCCCTGTACAGAGCCAAACCTTTCCTCACCTCCCTAGCTAGGGTAGCTATTGCAAGATTACACGGGGATCACTTCTGTGGCTCTGCTCAACAGGGGCACAGGAAATTAACTTTCTTGGGTTGGCGTAAGCTAGGGAACTTTGTTGGCTAGGATTACTTAGGCCCTTGGGCCGATAGCCAAGTACCTACCTATGAACCTCCTCTCTACCCTTATGTATGTCTCCCCAGTACTCACCAACCTATCCAAAAACCGATCTCAACAAATTATCAGGATGTTACATTCATTTAGCCAGATTCACTACTGGCATGGCTTTTAGGACTCACCATTGCCTGAACCTCAAAGCACTGGGATGACTAGAGTATCCTACCCTTCTACAGCTCAACCAGCTTATAGAAGCGCATAAAATACTCCATCAACCTGATAACACCCCTGCCCTCAAAAGTATTCTCACCCCTCATAGTGCCCCCAGGCCATTATGCTCAGCTGATAAACTAATGATACTGACCCAAAATCCAACAACTCTGCAGGCGATGCTATATTTGCCAAACCAACCGGTAAAATCTGGAATCTACTCCCTACTACCGTTACCAAGGAAACCTCACTACCCCTGTTTGAAAGAGAACTCAAAAATTACCTCACATCTCATTGGCTGTGCTCTTGTTCTAAACCTGACTAACAACTTCACTAATACATGTCTTGCTACCCAACCTGCTGTTTAGCCAAGTATCTATGCTTCATAGCATTTGAATGTCTAAGCATTGTGAATTATGAGATCTGATTGTATTCTATGTTCACATTTTCTGATACGTCTTTGCCAATCAGATGCAAGTCTGCACATTGTGTATATTGATATCTGCCTGTATTCTTGGTCTTTATTTTTCTGAACATGTCTGCCTGAGTTTATCACTCATCTGTCTCTTTTTGGTATGTGGAGCTTTTCTCCCTGGGCCTCCGCTGAAAATGGACATATATCCAGTCGGACTATCCTGGTCAACAAATGTAAAATAAAATAAAATAAATAAATAAATAAATAAATAAATAAATAAATATTTCTGTAGTGGAAATTCATTTTCCATGATCAACAATATTAGTCACTTTTGGACCTATATGAAAGGTTTCTTACTAGCCAGTGACCAGTCCAATTTGTAGCATATTTTAGACTCCAATGTGCAACATCTTCATCGCCCCCCTCCAGTGCCAAGTGTAAACATTTTCTTTCCTTAGTCCTTCAAAAGAAAGGGAAAACAGACATGTTATATCCCTTATGCAATCTCAAGGTCTTCTTTGTGCCTTTCCACTATTCTCTCTAGTTCCCAAATTTCTAGTGAGGGCCAGGAAAAAAACAACTAAATGTATTAAGGTATTTCCATTTTGCCCTTATCAGGAAAGGTTTTGTTGGCTTTAAGAATTTGCAGTTGTCCCCTCTCCCCACTTCCAAAGATGAAGACATTTCTTCAACATTACATTCATAACTGCAGTCTCTCAGGGCTCCATCAGCTAGGCCATGTTCCTACTTGCATGTACTTGTACTTATTTAAAGAGCTATTCAGAACATGTACTCAAATAAATGGAAATAGTATTCCATGTCTGCCCAGCCCAAAGAACTGCATCATTGTCGGTGCAACCTGATCTAATTCTACAAAATTAATCTGCCCCGTTTGACTCAGATCTGGGTCATCTCTTTCTGAAAGTTCTCTTTGGTGTGGTTTCCTTCTTCTATACTGGCAAATAATGCTTCTCCTTGGCATCTCTTAAAATCTGCATGTTCTATTTATGAAGTGATTTCCTTCTTAGACTTGTAGATGGGGAATCTACTCCCAGAAACTGATTGTTCCTCTCTTTTGAACCCACAGATTCTGCTGACACTAGTTAAATGTTTGTTATAGCGCTTTCTGTGACTCCTCCTGTCTTTTAATAGGGATGAGATGTCTGTGTACACCAGTCTTTCCTTTATGCCTAATCATACCAAGTAGATAAACTTGAATCAGTGTACTTATTTACATCTTTTTCATAAATTATTTCTAAGAAGGAGAGAGTGTCTTTTGCATCCTCTGGATGCTTACAGACAACTTCACCCTTCTTTACCAAAAACCCAGACTCTGAATAATGATTATCATCTGTCTACTTTGCTAAATTCAGGAGAGCCACTGAACAGTACATTTAAACGAGGTTTTCAAATGGTTTAGTCATTTGCTATTAACAGAATAAAAAATGCTAGTTGCATTCTCAGAAGGCAAGTTTAACAGAGTGGTAGATCTCAATCACCATTTGTGCTTGGTCTAGCCTTAGTACCTTTGCTAGGCCTTACAAGGTTGAGCTGATATTCCAGACTTAGGCTGGTTCTAGTTCTACCACATACGTTTGCACAGTACCATAGGAAGCTCCAATCTACAAGCTTAGGAACAGTTCTGCCTCTCCTGGTTGTGCATAGCAAGTGTAATCTCCTAATCTGTAGCAAGATGTATTGAGAAGTTTACTCACCACCACAGACAGTGTTAGCAGACAGTGACGCAATTGAAATGGCACCTGTGGAGACCATTAAATAGTTTAATTTCCAAACTGTGCAGATCTTAATACAAGAAATCATTCCAAATAGGTCAAATAATGATGCTTTGACACACTCCAGCAATAGACATGTGGCTGTAATGGAGTCTAACACACAACTGAAGAAAGTGGGGGAGAAGGGTGGAGTTAGCTAACAGAGCTAGGCTACAGGAAAACAGCTATGACAAAATACAAAAAAGACAATTTCTTAGCTTAACAGCAAATACACAAGCATGTGTAACATGACACTCTCCACCTGAAATCTTTAGATTTCACCAAACAACAATAACAATAAACATTAAGTCCGTGACATATTTGGAACCTCTTATCCTCTGGAACCTGAAAAACAAGAGGGAGGGGAGAACAAGAGGATAATGCAAATCTGGATCCACAGACACTGGAACTAATGGTCTGGTGTTGATTATGGCAGAGATCTCTGCCAGAAGGGTAGTTAAGATCTCGTGAGTGAGTTGGAAGATGTGAAACTGAGCAGCATAGAATCTAGGATCCTTTCAGTGATCCCAGTCATGCGTTCCCAAGAACCTCCCATGTGAGATGAATGAGGAGGATTGATCTTCCAGTCACATCCTTTGCTAATTAAGAATTTTCTTACTTGCAAATCATTGTTTGTCCCTGTGTAGTTGGTTCCAGTCTGATCTTAGGAGCTTTACTGGTCCTCTTATACAGAGAAATCTTCTGAAGGCATTAATAAAACATGAAGTCTCCATAGACTCAATGACTTCAATGTGCACAGCACGAATACTGACACAAGTAAACAGTATGGCCCAACGTTTGTTGTTAGCAACTCCGTGATGCGTTCTATGAGTTGCTACAGACCAGGGGCCAAAAAATCCATGCCAACATAAGAAAAGGATAGATCTGTGCTTAATCTGTCAGGTGTGAGATTTGCCATCTGTTGTTGCTGGTGTCTCCCTCTCAATTTTTGACATTTGGCACATTTATGAAGTATGGAGGATATGCGCCTTCTAGCACCAACAATCCACAAACCTGTGGATCTTATAGCACCTTCAGTAAAGCGGTGACCTTGGTGCTGAACTTGCTCATGGTAATGTCTTACCAGTAATGTTGCGATGTGATGTTGGCCTGGAACGATGACAGGATATTGTTCTATATCACTGAGATCAGCCCTTCCCAAGCGACCTCCGACTCTGAGAATATCCTGGTTTTCGATTATTGGGTTTAGTTTATAAAGAGAGCTACCTTTAGAAAGATTGAGCCCCTTTGAAATGCTGTGGATTTCCTGAGAGTACACCTCATGTTGAGCACTTTGGATAATTGTTTGCTCCGCTTCAGAGACTTCATTGATGGAGGGATGTTCTTCACATATGTGTCACCCATGACAGGCTTTAGGACTATTGTTTTTGTTTACAAATAGGTGAGCAACATGACCAAGTTATGCAATGGCACATACAACAGATGACCACCTGGAGAATCATTTAAAATGATGAGAACTCAGCCCCACTCTAGATTTCACACATGTGGTAAGTGTAATGGTGGTAGGTCTGATTTCTTTGTCGAAATCAGGGTTTACCAGTTCAAAGTTGGAATCAACATGGTTTGTAATAACCTCTTGGAGAAAAAATCCTGGGGAAGATGTCCAAGAAATGTCATGAAAGGCAGATGCTGATACAGTACAGGTCCCATGGTCAGCAGGGTTAATGTCAGCAGGAACATAATGCCATTGGTTGGGAGCAGAAAACTTCCTAATGTGCTCCACTATATTACTGACATACACATAGAACTGTCTTGTTTGGTTGTGTATGTATCCAAGGACTATTTTACTGTCTGTGTAGAAGTCAAAGGAATGAATTTTCATGTCCATTTCAAGATTTATAAGCTCAGCAATTTCAATGGCTAACACTGCTGCAAAGTTCAAACCTTCCTAAAGCAGGCTTTGGAGTGAGTTTTGCCTTACCAAGGACAAATCCGACAGTTACTTTTCCATCTAGTCCTATTACTCTGAGATAGGCTACATCAGCTATAGCTTCAATGGAAGCATCAGTAAAGATGTAAATCTCTCTTTTGATAGCATTGATACTTCCGTAGGGGTGTAGCACCATGGTATTTGAAGTTTCTCCAAGGCATTCAGGGAATCCTTCCAGGTTTCCCATCTTCGTTATTTTTCTCTGTGGAGAGGAATATCCCAATCCACATGTTCAGAAGTGAGCTGTCTTTATAGTATCTTGTCCTGAATGGTAAAGTGTGCTATGAAGCCCAGTGGATCGTAGATGCTGTTTACTATAAGCAAAACTCCATGTTTGGTGAAAGGCTTGTCACAAGCTGACATCTGAAATATGAATGAGTCTTGCTTGACATTCCAAAACAGGCTGAGGCTACATTGCGTGAGGGTAATATTAGACCCTAGTTCAAAGTTCTTTAGACTGTCAGCATAATCCTCAGAATGAAATGCTCCATTTACTTTGATGCTGTTGGACACTATCTTGTGAAGTCTGAGATTAGATACACGCAGCATATCTTGAGTTCTGGCAAGGAGATTGATCGCTTCTTCCTCTGTGGGAAAGGATTTAAGCCCATCATCTACATAAAAGTTTCTTTCGACAAACTGACGTGATTCAGACCCAAATTCTCTTTTACCTTCTTGGGCAGTTCTTCTCAACCCATATATTGCGACTGCAGGAGATGGGCTGTTACCGAACACATGTTCCTTCATCCGATAGTCTATGACCTTGTCGTTGACATCATCATTATTGCGGTACCACTAAAATCTGAGGTAGTTTCTGTTGTCTTCATGAACAATGAAACAATGGAACATTTGATGGATGTCAGCCATTACCGCAATCAATTCTTGCCTGAAATGGATCAAGAACCCAGTTAGGTTATTGTTGAGATTAGGTCCAGAGAGCAATAGGTCATTAACAGAAACACCTTCATGTCGAGCACTTGAGTCAAAGACCACTCTGATTTGGTCTGGCTTGCGAGGGTGATACACACCAAAGCATGGAAGGTACCAACATTCTTCCTCTTCCTTTAGGGGAGGTGCAAGTTCAGCATGATTCCGTTTCACTGTTGATAATTTGTTATATGTGAAGGTATTTATCCCGCCTCAATAGTCATAGCCTTCAGTCCCTCCTCCTCAATACTTTTTCTTCACTAAACATCAAACAGAGGTGCAAAGTCTCCAGCTGCTTTTATCTTTAGCTAACATTGTGTGCAGCAAACAATGAGCAAAGAGGAATACAAATATAAAAGAGAATAAAATCTGCCATTGCAGACTAGTAAGCAGCATGCAACTTCTACCTGTGGTGTACTCCTACAAAATAGTTTTTCTTGGAGAAACCTTCCAGTCTTTGAACAAGGGTGCCTGTATGTTTACCTTATTTCCTTGGCTGTCCTTGATAATTAGCTAGGTTTAGCAGAGTCCCTTGGATTCTCCCATACTACTTTAAATTCCAATTGAAGGTTTCCCTCCCTTCCCCCACCCCCCAAGTGATTGCTCAGGCACAACACACCAAATGTTTTAAAATCCCTGGATGCCATATTTGCTCTAATTGCAGCTGAAAGCCCTCCAGGTGTAGCATCTCTAGTAAGTGACAGTATTATTTTTCTTTTTCTCAGTGTTGTATTCCACACTGTAAGCTCACTGTCCCTGCATAGAGTAGTACAATAATTTCTCTCTAAGGTAGCTTTCCATTTATTTTTTATTTTTGCTGGTATAGTTTATATTTGGATATTAGAAGCTTATGTTTTTGTTTTTGCTTGCTCCCAATTTCAGTAAACCTGATTCAGAGTTCCTCTAAATGATAGTTTAGACTACTTTATAATGTCACAGTACTACTAGCTTAAAAGTGATTCTAATAGCTTCTTTCAAAAATAAGGGCATCAATATAAGCTACTTTATTAACTGTGTCTTCATGTAATGCTTTTTTGCTTGTTTAATTGTCATAACTACCTGCTATTTGCAAACTCTTTTTTCTCTCTCCTCCGCGTTTGTCTCTCTTTCTCCCTAAAGTACCCTGCTCCCCATTGTGCTGTTCCTGATATAGTCTCTAAGAACCTACCTACCTGGTGACAAAGGACCCTATCAAAATACCTGCAGTCTCATCTAACAGCCCTATTTTCCCTGCATCATCTCTCAAGGAAGCAAGAAAGTATGTGGTTGTCTAAGTCCTGCTTGTAAAGCTGAGGTAGAAATTCATACCAAATATGATGAGCCTGGTGTTGGAACACAATTACATTGAACATCAGGGATACATACTTTTGTGGCATATCTTAACAACACTACTGATTTAAATGATTATATTCATTTAAATGGATGTTGCAACCAAATGCAATCATCAAACACACACATACCCATTAGATTTAGAGAACATAGTGCATACCAAGATCAATTCTCAGCATCTAGTTTACATGGAAAGAAAGTAGATGCAAATCTCTGCTGATGCCACTACAAGCCAGGGAATCAATGATTATTTAGTATTAAAACCCTTGTTAGCTTTGAACTGAGATCTTGTATTTTAACCTTATATTTTACATTACTCAATTTTATTAATGTATGCATCTTTTTAACCATGACACAAGATTTATTAGGTACAATACAATAGTATGATGTGGTTTTCACAAAGTCTTTCCTTATCATTGTTAGTAATGTCTAAGATCAATACATTCCGCACCTAACAACTATGAGTCAACAGGGTAGTTATATATTTTATATATTTTATATATTTTATAAATATTTTATAAACTTTTTGTTTAAATAGTATTATTATACCTTTATATGGTGTATATTCATTTTTAACAGAACCTTAGGGAGAAGTCAAACTAGTTTGTATTTTTATAGTATTTTTACAACATTTGTACAACATTACAGTGTATTAAATGTCCTATGGCTAGGCACTTCAACTGAGTCATGTGTTCTGTTTACTTATTACACTGCTTGTAAAGCTGACTACTGTCTACTATTGCTTCAGAGGTTCTAAAGTATGCTACGAGCCTGAACAGCCAGCAGCCTTTACCCTCCTATCTACCCTGTATCAAACAAACCTCTTCTACTTTATAACCCCCTTTACTAGCTATCACTCCTTCCCTAGTTCTAAACCAGCTAGCTCCCTTACATACTTAACTGCAATACTAGATCTGCCCACTAGGTGGCACCCTTATCCCATCCTTTATCTCCTGCTTATCCTGCTGTATTTCTTCTGTAATTACACTACATCTCTTAAGTCCTAGACCTGCTCTTATTTTCTCAATTACCCTTTACTACAACTGTCTACACCCACCTGTTTTTTTTTTCTCATAGACTTCTGTTTTATCTCTGATCTTTCTCACTCCTGACGCCTAACTTTCCCTCAGTTACTAGAATTGCTGATAGTTTCTTCTCTAGCTTCTCCTTCACTTGTCTCTACCCGCTCCGTTCGCCCTGCGGGCTCACTCATCTCCCCTACTCTACCCCCAAATCTCACCCACCCCCAGGGGTTCTACTCTTATACCATCTAACCACACCCCATTCCCTCTTCCACCAATCACAAACCCATCACCATTGGCCAGTTAACTCCAATTCCCTCCTTTCACTTACCACTCCCTATCTCTCCCACCACACCCTCCACCTATTCCTTTCCACATCTAGTATACCTCCGAGCCTATAACAGCAACCTAACAACTTACCCTTCCAGATGTATAAGCTACCCACCTCAGCCCTCTTACAGAGGTTACTCATACTTACACTTCTACCACCTCTAACTTTAGCTTACCTGCTAACCTCCTATGAACACCCATTATGTCCACACCTTCTCTACCTCAATAAGCTATCTACCTCACCTTCTCTACCTATTTTTACTAACCATGTTAACATAACATCTATACCCAGCTATCTACTAGCAAAATACCATAGGATAGCCCACATTAGATATGACTCTCCCAATCCCAGAAAGTCTCTACCTCTATATAGTAAATTCCCAAATCCTAGACTTCAAACACTACTCTTCTCTTTAAAAGATGGAGACATTCACCCAAACCCAGGCCTAACAACTGCTACTACCACTCAACTCCTCAACCCCAATCCCTCTACTATCCATTCCCTTACCAAACCACCTGAATCACTCTTATTAGCTCACCTCAACATACGTAGCATTAATAACAAAGTTGTACAACTCCATGCTCTCTTGGAAGTCTATTCCTTTGGCATTCTTTGTTTAACAGAAACTTGGTTAAAACCTGTAACTAAAGACAATGAAGTCATCCCACCCGGTTATAATATTTTGTGACTTGACCGTGCAACCAAAAAGGGTGGTGGTGTAGCTATCCTATTTAAATCTGGGTTACAGATTACTACCTATGACTATAAACCACCTCAAGACTCCAACGCTGAAATTCTTATTACCAAGCTTCAACTTAACACATTCAAATCCATCTATATTATCTGTATCTATCTTCCTCCTGGTAATAACATTGCCAACATACAAAATATCCTTTGTTGGTTATCCCAAAATTTACCCCAAGAAACCATAATCCTAGGTGTTTTAACATTGATTGGAAGTGTTGTAGCAGTAGCCACCCTACCAGCCATATTAACCTTTTTGTTTTTTCTCAAACCATTACCTCCCCTACCAGGATAAACAAGCCTAATAAGAAAGAAAGTACCTTGGATTGGAGTCTCATAAATAATCATCCCCAGACATATGGAGCTGGAACCCTCCCTGATGATGTATGTTACCACTCACTAACCTACATCATCAGGCTTAAATCCAATCTACCTAATCCAGCCATATCTAGGACAATTAGAACCAAGAAAAACTTCAACCCCAATCTCTTCCAGAGAGAACTAAGAGCATGTAACTGGTCTCCCTTAAAATGCCTCACACTGGAGGAAGCTGTTAATTACTTTAATTCTAACTTCCTAGCCATACTAGACCACCATGCACCAACCCGCTCTATTAGAATGAGAACTAAATCTGCCCCATGGCTTTCAAAAGAAACCAGGCAAAAAATCCATCTCAGAAATAAATACTGGAATAAATCTCATTTAACTAAAAACCCAGTAGACCAACAAAACTTCAGACAGCTGAGAAATGAAACTAAAAAAGCTATACTGTCTGACAAAAGAAACTTCTACCTACAATTCCAGCAGACTAACCTTAATAAACCACAAAAGTTCTGGGTGAGTATTAATCAATTATTACACCCAGGTCAATCTGTCACACCAAACCCACAAGGCACAGACCAGGAAAATCCCAAGCAGACTGCTAATGCCTTTAATACCTTTTTCACTGAGGCCATTCAAACTCTTGCCAGTCAGTTATCTACTCAGAACTTAACTATATCCAACTCTAACTCTAACCCACCCACCCCCCATTTCTCTTCAAACCAGTCCCAACAACATATAGTCTTACCCTTATCCAAAAACTGAAACCATGCACTCCTTCAGCAGACCAACTACCCACTGAATATCTACAAAAGGCAGCAAAATCCATTGCCTATCCCATTTCCATTCTCATCAATAGAACCATCAGTGAAGGACACATCCCTAAAATCTGGAAAGTATCCCATATTATCCCCCTTCACAAGGGTGGGAACTCTACTGAACTACCGTCTCATAGCCCTACTTTCTCCCTTAGCAAAGATCATGGAAAAATGCATCCACAGACAATTGCTAGACCACCTAATCCAAAATAACTTAATTTCAAACTCTCAACATGGTTTCAGACCTTCCTTCAGCACTACTACTGCCCTCCTTTCCTTTACTGACCGTATTAACAAAAAATGTAACCTCCATATGCTTTCCTCTGCACTGTTTATAGATCTGTCTAAGGCATTCAATATGGTAAATCACCAGATACTTATAAATATCCTCAAATCCCTGTCACTAGATGCACTAGCTATAAAATGGTTCCAGTCCTACTTAGATAGCAGACAACAGGCTGTATTTTGGCATAACATTATATCTACCCATCTGCCCATTAACATTGGTGTTCCTCAAGGGTCCATATTAGGACCACTCCTGTTTTCTATATTATCAACGACCTTCACCTAGCAATCCCCCAAGCTACATGCATACAATACGCAGATGATTCCACACTCATATGCTCAGCCACATCTATATCTGAACTTCACTCCATTACCCAAACTGTATTTAACACAGTTGAACAATGGTTTACACAGTGCTGCCTCCTTCTGAACCCCCCAAAAACTAAACTCCTCCTTTTTACTCCTACTTGTAAGTCCCCCCCAATAGACTTCACAGTAACATCCAATAATGGTACTCTCATATCCCCAGATCCAACTACCAAACTACTAGGTATCACCATAGATAACCTTAACTTCAACACCCATATTAACAATACTCTAAAATCTGTTAATAGAAAACTAGGCTCTCTCTACAGGATCAAACCCTTCCTCTCTCCTGCAGCTAGAATAACTATTGCTCACACCCATCTAATTTCTACTCTCCTCTATGCCTCACCCATATATACTAATCTCTCTAAAAACAACCTTAATAAAATGGAAAACTCCTACAATAACATAGCCAGATTTGCTACAGGTAACCCTTTCAGAACCCACCAATGTTTTAATCTAAAGCAGCTAGGGTGGCTTGAATTACAAAATCAGCTTAAATTCCACCAACTGACCATTGCCCATAAAACCCTTTACCAGCCTAACAATGCCCCTATACTATCTACCCTCATTACCCCCTACAACAATCTAAATACCTTACAATCTTCACATAAACTTCTTATAAATATTTGTAAATCAAACAACAGGGCTGGGGACTCTCTTTTCTCTAATACTGTTGGAAAACCCTGGAACCTTCTTCCTAACAAACTTTCCTCTCTTCCCTCTATATCAGTCTTTAAAACCAAATTGAAACTTTTCCTCAGAACCCACTGGTTGTGCCCCTGTACTAAACCTGACTGATCAACTAGTTCTTCTTACTTGGTTCAACCTACCCTCCTCTTCTCAGTAATCAAGTTCCTTTTCTTAATAACAACTTACCTTGTCCTTCTATACTATTACTTACATCTTCAGAATCCCATTAAGGAGACTACTTTTACTAATATATTGTATAATTTCAGCTCCTACTTTTTCTTTATGACTACTTGTATACTAATATATTGTATAATTCTGCTGCCACCTTTTTCTTTATGATGTATTACAACTACATTTTGTATTGTACTAATTGTATCTGTATATTTTGCACTATGTTATGAACGAATGACCTCTTTGATTATTCTCTGTACTGCACCTGCAATGTTCATTGTATACATTAATTTTTGTATATGTGATTTTGTTTGTTTCCTCGGAGCTTATCTCCCCGGGCCTCTACTGAAAATGGACATGTATCCAGTTAGACTAGCCTGGTCAACAAATGTAAAATAAAATAAATAAAAAAATAAAAATGATCTCTATCAAACACATTCTGCATGAAGTCAACAAAGTGCTTTCTCACTGCAGATTTCCTGTTTAGGGTGTGTTCCAGTGAAATAAACTGTGAATCTGCAAGATGCTTATTGTTTGACAATTTCATTCTTGGGGTACGGAATGGTAAGGGTGCCACCCAGCTGTTGGAGTTGTCCTGATAGAATTCTTCACTCATAATTTTCAAGCATTCCTTATCTTCTCTTGTGGCCGCCAACTGATCATCTTCACTAGTGGTATCAAACACCATAATGTCAAGATTATCATCCCAAGTGTCTAAGCCATAGTTGTAGCCTTGGATGACTTGCTGTGGCTTACCATTACTGCATAACCTTTCTTTTACACAGTAGTGATGAAGACAGGGTTCAAAACAAGTACTGTGTCCATTTGGAAGAACATGCATCTTGAAGGAAGTAACCCTGTTAGGTCTCCTGACCTCATCTAAATAGACATTACCTATGACAACCCAACCAAGGTCCAAGCGTTGGGCATATGGAGCATTGTTTGAGCCACTGATATATTCATGTACCTTGTGCACCCTCAGTATGTCTCTACCAAGCAGTATCAGGATTTCAGCGTCTTTCTCAAGGGGTGGTATTTAGCCAGATATGACCTTCAAGTGAGGGTGATGAAAAGCAGCTTCTGAGGTAGGGATATCTTGCCTGTTGATTGGAATCTGGTTGTACTCGATGAGAGTGGGCAGTGGAATTTCTAGATTGCCATTGAGAGGAGCTACTATAAGAACACTAGCTCTCCTGCCGGAGACTTCTATAATGCCAGCACAAGTGCCCAGAGTGTAAGGCAGGGCATCACCTGTTATGTTGAGCAGGTCAAAAAACTCTGATCTTGCAAGAGATCGATTACTTTGCTCATTGAGAATAGTGTACAGTCTTGCGACTCTTTCAGAATGACCCTTGGGGTATACACGGACCAAGCATATTTTTTCACAAGATTTGTCACCAAGTCCTTCTCCACAGATTTCAGTAAATGTGGCGGCAACTGGAGTAGGAACCACTGTTTGTTCTACATTATCCCTGCCTTGCTTTGCCTCAGGAGGGTTAACTGTGGATGGGGTAGAAGTATGCTGAAATGGATGATGTGCTTGTACATGATCATCACTGTCACATTTCATGCACTTGATAATGGCTTTACAGTCCTTAGCAACATGCTCGGTAGATGCACAGCATTTAAAACATACTCCAGATTTCCTAAGAAGTTCCTTGCATTCTTGCAGGTTTTTTTTTTTGAAGCCAATACATTTTCTGAGTGGGTGAGGTTTGTTATGTGTAGGGCATTGGCGATTTGGGTTTTCAATTTTCTTGCTTTGATCACCCTTGTTGGGAACTGTAGGTAAGACATCAGTCCATTTAACTGAGACTGGACCTCTGTGGTCTCTGTTTGAGCTGCACAAGTTTGTAGGCTTAGAAGAGGGTGGACCTGGAGTGTGGAACTCTCCAAAGGAGAAGCTTGGTTCATTCTTTGCAATTTTCCTGATCAATTCGTAGAGGAAGGAAAATGGGGGAGAGGTGACTCTGCTTGCCTCCTTGTACTTTGATCCAACTGTTGTTCATTTTTCTTGGACATCATATGGGAGCTTTGAAACTATCGGGTTAACCCAATGAGCAGTGTCCAGATAACTGAGGCCTGCAAGTTGTCTGTCTTACTTGGCTAGCTGAAGTTCAGAAAGAAGGTCATTAAGCTCTTAAAACTTTAGATTGTCCTTGCCAGATATCTTCGGGAAACTTTGCAGCCTCTTGAATAAAGCATCCTCAATGACTTCAGGGCTGCCAAAGTTACGTTCCAGTCTGTCCCAGGCAGCATTAAGACCCACAGCCGGGTTAGCAGTATGAACTGCCTTGAGATGCTTAATACATTCAGAGGAGCTGGGACCAAGCCACCTGATGAGCAAATCTAGTTCTTCAGTAGCTGTAATGTACAGATCACCAACTGCAGACTTAAAGGTGGATTTCCAACCTCTGTAGTTCTCAGGTCTGTTGTCAAACTGTGTGAGGCCAGTTTTGATAAGATCTTTGCGAAGCATGTACTTTACAACCTGTGACACTTCTGCATCTTCATACTTTAAGTGATGAGCTGTTGGTTGAAAAGTGTTGGTCACATTAACAGTGGCACCATTGCTGAATGACATTGGGACTTACAGTGGTGCAAGGGCATTAAGCTGAGGAACTGGCCGAGAGTTCATGAGAGCAGGAGCTTACAATGATGCAGAGGCTTGGCTGACATAAGGTTGGTAAGTACCTCCATAATGGGGTAGGTTAGCTTGAGCAGGTCTAAGTGTGTTGTACTGACCTTGATTGAGAGGTACTGCAGCAGTAGTCACTGGGAGTAACAGTTCTAAGGAAGTGTCTCTGGCTTCAGGAGCATCAGATAAGATGGAATGCTTGCTGCTCTGATCAAAGACATAATCTGTAGTGTGTTTGAGATAACCCACCGTGTCCACTGGACCTATGCTGTCTCTGTCACTCCCACTAGCAGCTCGGTCTAGAGCTCATAACCTTGCCATAGCTGTGGCATGTTCACACTGTTTTTCTAAGGCCTCTGTTTCAGCCTGTTTGTGGATAGCTTCAGCCTGCCTTTCTGCTTCTCTTTCTGCTGTTTTGTGTGCAGCTTCTGCCTCTCTTTCTGCTTTTTTGTGTGCAGCTTTGGCCTCTCTTTCTCCTTTTCTGCATGCAGCTTCTGCTTCTCTGTGGGCAGCTTCTGCCTCTAACTGAGCCTTCCTTTTTACGAAGGCTGCCTGCATCTTAGCAACTTCTGCATCAGCACAGGCTTTGATAAGTTGCTCACTGAGCATAGAAGATCTAGACTGTAAAGACCTACTAGATCTGGTGGAGTGTCTGGTAGATGCAGAGCGATGGGATCTGGATTTATGGAGTTGTGTAATTCTCACTTCGGCCTTAGCCTTTGTTTGTAATGCCAAGCTGTCCCTGTCAAGATTAAGCTGATCAAAACTCTCTAGTTCTTCTTATGCTTCCTCACTGTTATATCTCTGTAATAAATGGACATATTTTATGGGTAGTCACTGGTAGCTTTGATAGGTAGCAATAAATTGCTTGAGTACATCTTCTAATTGCAGTGCATCATAAGCAGGTTGAGAGAGGGCAGACATACAGTTAACAGTGTTAGTCCATGAGTAAGCAAGATTAGATAACAATTCTTCCCTGTCAGACTCATAATTCTGTTTTGCCTTCCATGTAAACTTAGAGATGCATTTTGCTCTTACACTTGGATCAGGGATTTGATCTTGGTCTGCAAGAAATTCTGCATCTTGCTGTGTATCAGCCTCTGCTGAAAGTGTAGTATTTTGCTGAGACATTGTGCTGGTAATACACTGAGCTGCAGTGGTACAGCGGTTGCGTTGTTGCCTCACAGCAAGAAGTTCTCCCGTTCGATTCTCAGCTAGTGTGCGGGGAGTGCCTTCTGTGTGGAGTCTGCATGTCCTCCCCGCAGTCGAGTGGCCTCCGAAAGACATGCATGAATGGGCATGCCTTCACTGAAGGTTGGGCGTTGGGCTGGCAACTCGGCACCATAAAAATCTACTGCCAATCATTAGCGGACTGGAGTTCTGCTGTGGTGACCCCTAACTGGGAAAAGCCGAAAAGACAAACAAACAACAACATTGTGCTGGTAATACACAGTTAATGCTAAAGTTTTTTTCTGAAACAGAGAAAAGTATCAAAAATGTTTAAATTCTGAGCTAGCTGGTTTGCAGGGCATTTGTTTGCAAGAAGCTAGGCTGTGCAGAAAATGTCACTTTCAGTTTCACAATGCTGCAAGTATGGCTCCGGGAAGAATAAAACCGTTTCTCTGAAGATATATGTAGTGCCCATAACAAATACACACACACACACACACACATATATATATATATATATATATATATATATATATATATATATATATATATATAAAACACAATCCTTGCAAACAATCACTGCTGAATTGCTGACTCACTAAAGAATTTCTGCTGGCATGTACAGGCCCAAGTGAGCAAACAAATCCTTAAGAGACAGGCCTACTCTCTAAACTTAAAAGACATTAGAAAATCTTTCAATAGCTGCCCTGTGCTCTGGGACTGTTCTGAAACTTTCATAACCTGCCAAACATATCCACACCTTGTAATTTATGATTAAGCAAGCTCTTTATGCAACAAAGAACTGTATAGGTATAGGATGCAAACTTATTCTCAAATTGCACTTTCAAAGTCCATCAACAGCACCCCACTGAATATTCCAAAGTGTTCAATGCATTATTTGACTGTTCTGCCTACCCTGGCTGTGCACAGCAAGTGCAATCTCCTAATCTGTAGCAAGATGTATTGAGAAGTTTACTCACCACCACCGATAGTGTTAGCAGACAGTGATTCAATTGAAATGACACCTGTGGAGACCGTTAAATAGCTTAATTTCCAAACTGTGCAGATCTTAATGTGTCTTTCGGCTTTTCCCGGTTAGGGGTTGCCACAGCGAACTCCAGTCCGCTAATGATTGGTAGTGGATTTTTACGTACTGGGTTACCAGCCCTGATGCACAACCTTCAACGAAGGCACGCCTCATTCACGTATGCCTCCACACAGAAGACGCTCTTGCTGAGAATCGAACGGGGCAACGTCTTGATATGAGGCGACAACGCTACTGCAGCACCACCACCGCAGTATGATCTTAATACAAGATATAATTCCAAATAGGTCAAATAATGATGCTTTGACACACTCCAATAATAGACATGTGGCTGCAATGGAGTCTAACACACAACTGAAGAAAGTGGGGGAGAAGGGTGGAGTTAGCTAACAGAGCTAGGCTACAGGAAAACAGCTATGACAAAATGCAAAAAAGGCAATTTCTTAGCTGAACAGCACATATACAGCCATATGTAACATGACAGGGACTCTGTCCTAAGGGTTATGCACCCATAGCATTCAAAGGCTGATAAAAAGTTTCTTCTTTTTCTGGCTTTTGGGCACTATTATTCCTAAATTCCATTCCCTAAGTACTCTACCTTTAGCTTCCATCAGATGTTTCCTGCTGTTCTGCTCATGTTGCTTGGTCATTTTTGTCTGAGACAGAGTTAGTCATATCAGCTGAAACCGATCACCCTTGTTTGCTGCTTTTCACACAGCAGGCCCTCTTTACAAGAACCAAATACTTTTAGAATAAATTAAAAATTTATATGAACTGTCTGAGCCCAGTGTTGGGGTTAAGCAGCCTGGTAAAGTCTTAATTGCTGAACCATCCTAATGCCTTTGGCATAAAGTAAGAGCCCTGCACCTAGAGAACAAGCTTGCTATCTGAAACACGTGTACCTCAAACAAAACAAAAATCCTTTTTTTATTCTAACTTTTTACTGCATTTTCAGTTAACCATCCTAAGCTTCTTAGCCTCCTCCCCCAGCTCCAGACTTACCTCTGCTATCGTCCTGTTTACACTAGTTATCTTCCCCAACTTCTGCATACCTCACTGTGCTTTCAGATACCAAAGATGGCAGTGCTCACCGATATTTTCCATTTTACATATTTTCCAGTTCTTTCATCTTTTACCATTTTAACACACATTGTAATTAGCTGAAACCCATTTCTTGTGTTCTCATCCCAGTCATCTTCCTTTCGGAACACTCCATAGACAAAAAAACTCCCATACGAATTATACCACCTTCCTATGTGCATCTCTCTAGAAGGCCACCACCTTTAATTAAAACTCCATGCACTGCCAGCATATATAAAGCTGTTTATCATCCACCACTGCACATGTTCAGCATCATCCATTATCACACTTTCCTCATCAATATAGCTCAGCAGATATAATATATTGTGTATAATACAGCCACATATGTACAGTGCACCCTCTGTCCACAATTTCAGTGCCTACCATAGCTGCACCAGCTTGACCCAGAATTCATCCTGCTCTGATTTCTTATCCTCCTTTACCAGGCTTCTTTTCAAGTTTACCAACATCCCTCTTCCTATTCTGCTCACATAATTTTTTCATATCTTGCTATATCTCTTCCCCAGTATCTCAGTACCACATCTTCTTCAATAACCAACCACTCTGCTCTCCAGTTTCCTCAAGTTCACTTGTCTTTTTCCACTCCTTTGTAATATTTTTTATAATGCAGTCACTGCCACCATACATTTTTTGTTACCTCATTAAAGTCCAGAAGTTCCCCAACCCACAAACTTCTCCTTGGGTAATGTACCAGTCTCTTATCTAAGTTTACTTCTATGTCATACACAGAAGTGTCTGGAATCCTCATCCATACCTCCTTCTGGCTCACTCTTATTTTTATTTTATTTATTTATTTATTTATTTTACATTTGTTGACCGGGATAGTCCAACTGGATGCATGTCCATTTTCAGTGGTGGCCCGGGGAGAAAAGCTCCAAGCAGATACAGCATTACATAATACCAGCATTACATATTGCAAACAGACTATTTACAGAGATTACATAAGTAAGCAAGTTAAACAAGTTCCACAGGTTACAGTTAATCCTGAGCGCAAGTCATGATTAAATTAAATTACACAGTAAACTGGTTAACAGATTTTTACACATTCTAGAGAGAGTTAGCCAGGCTTGATACAATGCCACAGCCAGTTAAGTGACAAATGTTGTTTGAGTCTAGTTTTAAATTGACCTAAGGTGGAAAGTAAGGTAATATCAGCTGGAAGAGAGTTCCAGGATCTACTTACAGAGTTTGCAAAGAGAGAATCACTGGCTGTGTTATTAATTTTGCTAGTCTGAATTAGTAGTTTGTTAGAGGATCGAAGCGATCTAGGATTGTTATAGGGGGTGATAATAGTTTTAAGTGCAGGAGTATTGTCCGGATTATAGAGGATTTTATAGGCCATAATCAGTTGGTTATACTGGATTAGGCTGGGTAGTTCAAGCCACCCAAGCTGATTTAGATTGATGCAATGATGTGTCCTAAAAGGCAGCTCAGTGGCAAACCTGGCAATGTGCTTGTAGCAAATTGAGAGTTTGTTAAGGACAGTCTTGTTTAATTTCGATAGTAGAGGGGATGCATACAGAAGGGTTGAAAGAAGGTGAGAGTGAGCTATGGCAATTTTAGCTGGAGGGGTTAGGAAGGCTTTTATTCTGTAAAGTGACCCTAGTTTTTTATTGATGGTTTTGACAGTTTGGTTAACATGTAGGTCAAATTTTAGATTATTGTCTATGATGACACCCAATAGTTTTGTAGATGGATCAGGGGAGATTATTGTGCCATCATTTGATTTTATGGTAAAGGTGAAAGCAGTAGACCTACGTGTTGGTGAAAATAACAGCATTTTAGTTTTTTTGGGATTTAGGATCAGATGATGTTCAGAAAGCCAGTTTTCTATTGTATTAAAGGTGGTCTGGGTAGCTGACCATAACTCTACTGGAGATGTGGCTGAGCAAATCAGAGTAGAGTCATCAGCATATTGGATACAGCTGACTTTTGGGATGACAGTATAAAGGTCGTTAATGAAGATGGAGAACAGCAAGGGCCCCAGTATAGAGCCTTGTGGTACTCCAAGGGTGTTAGGTAGAAGGTTAGAGAGTTTGTTCTGCCAGAGGACAGCCTGCTGTCGACCATTCAGGTAGGATTGAAACCATTGAAGGGCTCCAGTATCTAGACAGAATGTTTGCAGGGTGTGGATTAAAAGTTGGTGATCAACCATATTGAATGTCTTGGAAAGATCCAAATAGAGGGCTGAGGATATATAATTATTGTTGCGATTATGGTTTATGGTGTTGGTAAAGGCTAGGAGGGCTGAAGTAGTGCTGTGATGAGGACGGAAGCCATGCTGAGTGTCTGCCATAAGGTGATTCTGGATTAGGTGGTGCATGAGTTGTCTATGAATACATTTGTCCATAATCTTTGCAAGTGGAGGGAGTATAGCTATTGGCCTATAATTGGAGAATTCAGTAGAGTTGCCTCCTTTGTGAAGTGGGATTACATAGGATATTTTCCAGATGGTGGGAATTTTAGCTTCTACTATGGTTCAATTGATTAGTATTGAGATGGGGTAAGCAATAGCATCAGCTGATTTTTGTAGGTACTCAGCAGGGAGTTGATCAGCAGAAAGTGTAGTGGGTTTTAATTTTTTGATCAAGGTACGGATAAGTGAAGTGGTGACTGGTTGGAAGCTGAACGCGAGTAGGTTTCTAGGGGTGCTACTTTCAGGACCAGGGGAGCTAGGAGGTAGTTGGCTAGCTAGGGCTTGAATTGCCTCAGTAAAGAATTGGTTAAAACTATCAGAAACATCTTTGGGGGTTTTATCAATAGTAGCAGCAGGAATTGGGATTGAAGTTTGTCCAGGATGTAGTAGATTATTTAAACCTGCCCAAAACTTCTGAGGGTTATTTTGCTTTACTGCCTGTAAATTACAGTAGTATTGTTTTTTGTCTTGTAAAATAGATTTTTTGGTTTCGTTCCTGGATTGCCTGTATTTAATGTGATCTTGAAGGTCTTTAGAAGAATGCCATAAAGCCCATGCTATGTTTCTAAGGGTAATTTTGAGTTTAGACTCTGTAGAAAGCCATGGCGCAGTTTTTGCCTTGGTTCTCTTTGAATGAACAGGTGCATGCAAATCAAGGATCTCAAGGAATTTGTTGTTAAAGTATGCTACTGCTTCCTCTAAGGGGAGGTGTTTTAGAATAGACCAATTACATGAGTTTAATTCTTGTTGGAATTTGGCACGGTCAAAGTTTTTATTGTTTCTAACCTTTCTGAGTGAGAGTTGTTGGGAATTAATGGTTTTGTGCTTAATTACATATGTGAGAAGGTGATTGCTTAGGCCATTAAGGAGGGTACCAGAGGTGTACAGTTGGGGGTGACTATTTATGAGTACCCAGTCAAGTATACTTTCTTTTTGGTTGGGTTTACCTATCCTAGTACATGTGGATATAATTTGTGTAAATGCATGCAGGTTAATATGGGTGGTTGGGGATTCTGAGGAACAGGTGCCCCAGTCTATGTTAAAGTCTCCAAGTAGTAGGGTTTCTTGGGGGTAGTGACATGATAGCCAGTGCAGGATATCTTCAAATGTAGATATATTGTTACCTGGGGGAATGTACATACAGATGATATTAATGCATTTATTTTTATTAAGTTGCAATTTGGTGGCAAGAATCTCTGAGTTATTAATCAAAGGTGGTTGTATTACATCTATGGTGGCATTCAACTCAGATTTATAGAGTACAGCTACTCCACCCCCCTTCCTTGAAGCACGATCCAGCCTGTGTATGTTGTAACCAGGTGGTAACACTTCATTGTCTTTAGTGTTAGGTTTTAACCAGGTTTCAGATAAACAGAGAATCTCAGGGGAGTGGACATCCAGAAGTGCATGCAATTCATGTACCTTGTTATTAATGCTTCTAATATTGAGATAACAGACTAGGAGAGAGTTAGTTGACCTATTAATTGTAGGTTTGTAGCTTAGATTGCAAGTAGAGGGGGTATGTGTATCTGAAGTGAGTGGGCCAGGGTTGGGGTGAATATCACCACCACGTATTAGGTTGAGTCTATACTGGGTGATGAACTTCAGGAATTTGTTTATTAGTTTGTGGTAGTGTTTGGATCTAGAGCTAATGTGCCTGGGGTTAAGATGTTGATAGACTGAACAAGATGTTGGATAGGATCTGGTACTGTAAGTATGGTTGAAGGTGGAAGGATTTACAGCTGGGGTGATAGTATGGCCTTTTGGGACCTCAAATCCCATGAGAAAATGGTTTCATACAAGGTAAGGAGGTATGGTATGAACAAGAGGGGTAGTAAAGAGGAGTATATCATTATCTGTGATTCAGCTAGTGAGTTAAGGAGCTGTTTTACCTGGTGACGCAACACCAGAAGATAGAGTGGTGAGGTAAAGGTACTGGAAGGGGGATGGGAGAATGCCAGATGAAAGCTAATAGGTGCTATTAAAATGTAGGTAGTAGAATGGGGGTGGGTGGAATTATCCCAGATGAAAGCAGATAGGATCTAGAAAGTGGGGGGTGGCTATAGTACTATAAATTTAGAGGTACTGGGGTGGGAGGGAAGTGGGGGCAGGGAGGGGAGCGAAGAGAGCCCGAGCGTAGAACCTTTCTTTACCAATTCTTATCCCTTCCCTTTCCATACAAATATATGAGAGACCTCCTTTAATTCCATGTACCCAAGTTCCAACAGAATGCACCTACTTGAGTACACCAGCTATGGAGTAATCATCCTTACTATAGCAAACCTGCCAGTTGCACCACCCTTCAGCTGAATGTAGCAGTCTTCTAGAATCTTTTGTACTCATTGCAACAATTTTCACAATCCTCTTCTACCATATGGGATACCTTCAGTCCCTGATACTTTATTCCATCCCTTCTGACAGATGATGCCCTCCTTTCATCTTATGATGCATTCCCTACTGGCATCACAACTGATTTTACCTCATGTAATTGCATCCGGACACTTCCAAACTTTTTAACTATTTCTCTTATCTTAGACATTTGCATCTGCATATCTTCTGGCAACAAAATACAATCATTCAAGAATAAAGAAGTATTATAAACATCCTCTCCTATTGTTCATTTTACAGAACTTTTCCCTAACCCATACTGCCAACACCTCCATATTTAGCATTAGCTCCAATGATTAAAAGTTGGCAACCCTGCCTGGCCCTGTTCATATCACTGTCTTATTTTAAACTACTCCATTTGGTGCTAAACTAAGACCCACATCTGCATGCACTGCTCACACTATGCTTGAAACTCTCCTCAAGCCTGCATTGTCTAAAACATTAAATGTGAACATCCATCTAACAATGGGACTTTCCTAATGTTGTATAATATCACCCCTTATCTTGTCCTTCTTCACTTGGTCCATAAAGTCTGCAAGCCTCCGCAATTTCTCAGTGAGCAGCTGACTTGTTTTCATTAGCAATTAAGTAAAACTGAATGAATCTCAAATGACCAAACATATGCTGGATGATACACTTAGAAGGTAGAGTACTAGTGTCACCGAGTCACTCATCTGCAAGGTTACTGTTCAACCCCACTTACCAAAAACACACTGTTCCATGAGGGTCACAATATAATATTCCATTTCCCAAGAGTTATCACTCCATTGGCCCTTTCTGGCAGCAATCATTTCCATAAAACACCATACTCAAGATATCAGTATATCTCAATGCATTATCCCAAGGATACCCTCCATAGCTCCTGCCATATCAAAAGTTCCATCGACCCTATAGTCCGGCACACTGATGTCCCTCTCACCAGGTTGAATAAGGAGAAAATTACAGTCAGCTGCCTGTCGGGTGCCAGGATCCACCACATAACGCATGCACTCAAGTCACTCCACAACAAGTACAAATATGACTCTGTCATTGTCCATGTTGGAGTGAATGACTTGATGGACTACATGAAAAGAGACATGGAAGAGCTCTCGGATCATGTGTCCCAGGCAGGTATGACCCTAGCCCTGAGTAGCATCCTGCCTTCGCCCAGAATGATACCACAATATAAGGATAAAATGAGTGACTTCAACAATTGGCTAAGCTTATGGTGTCATTCAAAGGGGATCCAGTATCTGTCTGCCTGGGATGACATGATTGACAGACCACGATGCTTTGCCAGAGATGGTCTGCACCTGTCGCCCCTGGGATTCAGGTTACTGGCTAAGGCTCTTGCCACCCCTATATTGCCTTTTTTAGGCAAACTTCAAAGGACAAAACCACCACCGTAACAGGTACAAGCATGCAAAATCTGAAGGTAATGCTACTCAATGCTAGAAGTCTAAACCACAAAATGCACTCTCTCGAGGCACTCCTAAAAATGGAGAACATCGATATCTGTGCAGTAACTGAGACCTGGTTCAAGGCTCCAGAGAGCACCTGCAATACCAGGCTACAACTCTACCAAACCAGGACCGAAATACTAAAGGTGGAGGAGTGTCAATATTCACCAAGGATATTCACACCACCAGGCTAGTTGGCCAACACAATGTGTCTGAAATTCTCCAAGTGCAACTAACACTAGGTAAGACTGCAATCCAAATTGTAGCTTGCTACAGATCCCCACCATACCCCAAGATTCTCACTACACCTTTCTAAACATACTGGAAAATATTAAGATAGAACCAAACACCCTAATACTGGGTGATTTTAACTACCCTGCCATTAACTGGGAAAACTACTCATGTCCCAACACCTTTAAGAGCAGTTCTTGGAATTCATAAATTCCAATGCCCTGGATCAACTAATCCATAGTCCCCAGGGGCTCCAATATCCTAGACCTGGTCATTACCAACATGGGAAATCAATGCTCCATACCTATGGTCACCCCTCGTTAGTCAGGTCTGACCTTAAGCTAATCACCCTTAACATCCACATCCCACCCCCCCCTCCCAGTAAAGAAACCACCATAAACAACTTCTCCAAAGCCAACTTCATGCTACTCAAGTCAGAAGTGACAAACTTCATAACACCCATGCAGACGGAACTGAAAGTTCAACTGCTGAATCCTACACTAAGGCACTGTACGAGCACATCCACTCATGCATGAATCATCCCAAATAGAACCAAAATGCTCTCATCCAAAAAAGGAAGCCAAGCTGGTGGTCCCCTGCCATAAACAAACTTTACAACAAAAGGAAGAAACTTTTGCAGAAAAGAGGAAAATCCCAGGATGCAAAACTCCCTTACTGGCCTCAGTAAGAAACTGAGATGCCTCATAAAATCCTCCAAAGCTGAAAGTAAAATTGCCAAAGATTCCAAAGACAACCACAAAGCATTCTATAACTATGTCAAGAATCTAAATGGCAATGCTCAGATCGAGCTAAAACAGAATGGCATTAAATATACTGATCCAAAGGATATTGCCAATATCTTGGCAGATCGATTCAGTGCCAACCTCACCCCCCTCTCACCCCCTAAATGGCCCATCTCAATACCGGAAGATTGCCAAATTCCAGTAATAATGGCCACACAGGTACAAAACGCACTCTCTAAAGCCAAGAATACAGCATCCATGGGACCAGATGACATCCCGGGCTGTGTACTACATGAACTACAATATGAACTGGCACCTCACCTAAGTGTCATGTTTAATCATAGCCTCACCTCAGGTTTCGTGCCCACTGAGTGGCGCAGAGCTACAGTTATCCCAAGGGGGATCCACCTTGTATTCCGAAAACTACCGTCCCATCAGTCTGACAAGCCTTATCTGCAAGGCCATGGAGCGTATTATCATGGAACTTATAAACAAAGACTTTGGCAACCTTCAAACACTGGACCCCACCCAGTTTGGGTTTGTGAAGGGCCGATCTTGTCTCCTGAACCTGATTGACTTCTTTGAATCAGTCTCCAGAGCCATGGACAAGGGTAAGGTGGTCCACACAGCCTATCTAGACCTTGCCAAGGCCTTTGACACCATCCGCCACTCTGGAATCATAGATAAACTTACTAAGTTGGGCATTAATCCCTATGTCACCCAATGGGTTGCTAAATGGCTTACTGATAGAACCCACACTGTAAAAGTAGCCGACTCCAAATCCAGCTCCAGACAAGTGACAAGTGGAGTACTGCAGGGTTCAGTCCTGGGGCCGCTCTTGTTTGGCATCTACTTCTCTGAAGTACAGGTCAACACTAAGGGACTCTGGCTAACAAAGTTTGCAGATGACTGCAAACTGGGACCATATTGAATCCCAAATGATGTGGATACTCTACAAAAGGGCCTTACAGAAACAGATGCTTGGTGCCAGAGCCATGGGCTCAAGCTCAATGCCAAGAAATGTATTGTTATCCCTTTGGGAAAAACATGTATCCATGAATTACCATATAGGTGGCAGTACACTAAACACAGAAAGTGTGATAAGAGACATAGGGACACAGGTGGACAGAGGTCACACTTCGATAACCACATCGCCACAACAGTCAGGAAATCCTTCTATGTGGCACACCTCATCACGAAGGGCTTTTCATCCAGAAAAAGGAGGTCATTGTCCACTGTACTCATCCCTCATTAGACCCATTATAATTTGGTATGTACCTCTCAAGACATCTGCAACAACTGGAAAGGCCTCAGAAATACCTCACTAAAAGAATCACCCTAAAAAAAGCAGATGCCCTCGCTGACCGCCTTAAAAACTCCATCTATATACTCATCGCATATACGTCTACTCAGAGGCGATCTCTGCTTAACATACAAGGCCATGTCAAACCCAGAGCTGTTGGACATGCTACAAATCCCAATCCCTCAGGGATCTAAACCTTGTCATCACAATAAACAAAACATGCTGGAGGGATAGGTTCCTGACCCAGAGACTTCCCAGACTCTGGAATAGATTGCCCATACATGTCAAGCAGAGTGCCTCTTTGGACCTCTTCAAGAGGAACCTTGATGATTGGATGGGAGAAAGGAAATTCACCCCAGGGATCACGTCAGTCGCCCTGCTAGACAGGGGTCCAGGAAAGTAAATAATGTGGGAAGAAATAGCCAGGGAATTGTTATGGCTAAGCTTGTATAGGCCCTAGGGCTGATAGCCTAGTACCAACCTATGAACCTATGAACCTATGACCCTCATATTTTTTAAAGTCTACCCAGGCAGCCCAAAAATTGTCCCAGGTATCTAATATTTACCTCCTTAATGTCCTGATAAAGGTTTATCTTCCACACCTGTGTCCTGATAAATGTTTAACTTCCAAATCTGTTCATGCACCACAGGAGAGTAACTTATCTTTTGCCACAAGTATATTCAAAGACTGCCTCCTGCAAGCTTCATATTTTATCAGTGATAAAATTGAATAAGGTTTTTTGTGTCAAAATGACCCCATCTCCACCATTAAAGAAACACTCCTAAAACCAAGGCTAAGCTACATAATAACAAAGGATACCTAACAATAAGTATGTTTCTCACAAGTAATTCAAAGACTATGACCCTTTCAGTGACTACTCTATCCTTTATTCTAGTAATTATGCTAGATTTGCTTTTCTGAGTTACTTCCATCAACCTTAGTGTGACAAGTCTACAAATCTTTGCCATGTATAATAATGTTCACATTTTTGAATAGCATCCATAAAGGAAAAAAAATTATAACTCACCCACAGAAAAAAATTATGTCAGTTGCATCTACATTATTAGGATTAGCACAGCTTTATACCAATGCATATCTCTGAGCCAAAACAAGGAATCCCAATGTCTTGCTGTCAACGTGCACTAACGTTTTGTCATGGAAAGCCTCACTTCACTGCACCAGAGTTATATAACAATATACTGTGATAAGGGGTTCACAGTAACTGAATCCCTCACATGTGACTGTAGTCCCTAGATGACTACACATAGAGCAACAGCACCCCTAATCCCATATCTCTCCATCCCTCATCTTCTCATGTGGCTGAACAACACCTGCCTAAACTATCTTATTTAATCTTCTGCTTATTCTGGAATAGTCCCTCCTAAATTTAAAAGAATTTAAAAAAATATAAAACCAATGACAGCAAAGACCAGTTTCACACTCATAGTTTCTATTTCAGCTTCTAACCTCTCGCCAACTTATGACAATGAAATGTACAACTAATATGTTCCTGTCCCATTCACTCAATGCCCATTTTTAACCGAAATGTAAGTCCTTCTGATAAAGCCACTACCTCTCTATTAATCTGTTTTATGTTTACCTTATCCCCAATACCCTTCCCGCACAATTGATAACTCTTATAACTATATACATATTACTCCGTAACCATTCTGCTCCTTGTCTGTATTACAAGAACACTCCTGGTGTAGAATTCTTCTTATCCACCCCTCTACAAACCATTTTAACTTCCTGTATTTATCTGTTTTCTACCTCTGTTAGCTTTCTCCCTCATCCTTCTGTTTCACCTTCACTTTTCAGTCTTTCCCATTTCATTCCCTTTTTTCTTATGCCAGCTTTCTTTCCTCTCTTCTTCTGCTGTTTCCCCACAATATTTGATTAACCTTGTCTCCCTTTTGGGTCTCCTGTTTTTGCCTCTTCTTCACAATCACCTTCTTTCCTTTTGTCATTATCAAGCCTACTAACTTTCCATCTTCCCCTCAAATTGTACTATCATATCCTAACAAAAGGAGATTTTTGTCACCTCCCCTATCTCCAGAAAAATATATTTCATCATTGGTTGCATTTATCTTTGAAATTCCTCCAATTTATTATATTCCTGGAAAATATCCAGCTTCCCCCTTCTTCCTGGCACCTCCAACATTGCACTCCTGGAAACATTCTTGCTAATTTGCACATGGTATAAAAATACTTATGAAGACATTTTCACACAAATATCTTACATATCCAAGACCTAGACCCATCTAGGATTTTTAACATGTACTCCCCTTTTCAACCCTCTATTGATTCTTGTATTCCCTCTTCCCATCTTCTCCTGTCTTCCTCCATTTTACCCTCCTTCCTGCTCTTAACCGCCTTTTGCCTTCCTTCAGTAATCCTTAGAAGGCTTCTTCTTATATCTATTCCCTTCAAAATGTCTGGTTCTTCCTTCAAGTTCCTCTGGTTCCCTTTCTGTTTCTCTCCATTCCACCTTCAATCCCTGATATTCCCATTCCAAGTCATCCCCTAACTGAAACTCCTCTTTTACCTCCTCCCAATCATTCAGTCTGTCTTGTACTACAACCTCACCTTATCTTGTTTTCTCCTCTACCTCTAAGTGATTGTTCCCCTTATCTTCCTCTTGCTTTGTCCCCCACATATATCACCTTCCCTCCCTCTCCACATATTTAATTCAAGTATTTGTCATTGTGTTACTATTATTTTCTGAGGCTCCCTTGTTCATGGTAATTGCAATTCCCTCACTAGGATTTCCAGCAGTATATCCACTATATCCTTTGTTTGCCCTCTGTCTTTCTGTTCCTTCCATTATCATTCCTTTACAGTCCTCTTTGTAATCCAGACCCATCAATCTTAATGTATTTGTACTATGCAAACCTGTAACTTTGTCTTTGGGTCCAGAGCCCCCAGCCCTCCAATCTTTAACTCCACCTTAGCAATTCCCATGCTACTCTTGGTCTCTCTCTCCATCCCAAACATAATCCCAGCATACTTGCTTTACCTTCTTCAAAAGATCCACCCCTGATAAATTCCATAACATCTGACAGGGATATGTGAGTTGTAGAATTATGTACATCTGTATTCTTCAGTCTATACCAATTCTTATACATTTCCACATTTATAACTATGTCTTGATGTTTGTAATGTGTTTTCTCGTATGTAACCTGAAGGGACTTTTCTACTGTGTAAAACAACTATATTACTAAGTATTTACTTTCCTTCTTCTACATCTTTTCTGCCCCTCACTTCCTTCCACACCTCTTTCCCCTCCCTATTCACTCCTACTGTTCATATTTTTTCTTTGGTTATATTATACTCCGACTCCTCCCCACATTTCCAAAAGATGTCCCATAGTGGCTCCCAATCCTCCTCATATTTAGTCATTGTTAACAACACATCATTCACATATAGTGAGATCTTCCTCTTGGCTTTCCCCATTTATATCCTTTTATTTCTGATATTCTGATTATCTCAGCTAATGGTTCGATATGCATTGCAAACAACAGTAGCGAGACAGGGCACCCCTGTCTTTCCCCTCTTTCAATTGCAATTTTCTTTGATAATCTTGTCCTTAACGTTACTCCAGCTGTTGCTCCTTCACACATTGCCTTTATGACCTCTACCCAATCCCTTGGAAAGGCCCACCTCTGTGTCATCTCAGATAGACATTCCCATCTCATCGTATCACAATTTGTTTTCTACATTTAATGATATGATAGGTACCTCCTCTTTCTTATCTTGAGCATCCTGAATTATCATCAAGGTTCTTATCATATTATCTGCTGACCCCCCAAACAAACCAGGTTTGTCACTATTTATTAATTTTGGTAAATTTTTTCCCAACTTAATTGCCTGTATTTGCACAAAACAGTTATAGTCATGGTTTAATATAGAAATTGATCTGTAGGAGGCCAGGAACAGTGGATCTCTCCCTTCCTTGTTAATCATTGGTATTATTGCCTCTCTCTCCAAGATTTAGGAGGAAGTTCCCCCTTCATAATACCATTAAAAAGAAATACCTGTCTGTATGTCTGTCTATCTATCTATCTACTATACAATCAAATAATTAACCATCTCAAAGAATGTGCATTATGATTCAGAAGCATTTTTTCACAATGTGGCATGAGATTTTTAAGCGGTCACTCACAGGGTGTGGATGAGTCAGAGACACCATGAGTATGAATGAGGAAGGTCAAAAAAGCCTGTAGTCTGCACAGTATGCTGATGGAGGTATATAATGATATGCCAACAATATGCAACATTATTAAAATGAGTGTCTCTGCGAATGCAGGTGAGAGTGAACAATATGGTGGAGAGATTCAGAGACATATATACACCACAACTAAAGGAGCTAGCTCCAGAGTTAAAGACTGTAGTAAAAGGAATTACAGGAGTATCCAACAGGCTGCACTCATCACAATTGTCATGATGTTCCATTTCAACACTCGCTGAGGTGTTGTGCCATGTGGCTGTGCCTAACACTTCTTCCCGTCTATGACATTGAAACTGTGGACTGCTAGTGTGCAGACAAAGTCACCAAATAGGAGCTGGTTAAAATGTGTTGCTCTCATTTGCAGGCCTGTGGGATAAGTAGAGTACCTATCTCTGTGGCTACCAAAGTATATGTGGATTTGTGAAAACTAGCTGCAGGGAGATTTCTCTAACTAATGGAGAAATGATGGGTGTATTCTACCCTCCTCAGGAATGCTGCACCAGTTCCTTAGTGCTATGCTTCTGCCTGTGGGAGAGCATATGTGGTTTCCACATACCACATTGGAAACAAACAACACCATGTGACCACTTTAGAACATAGCCTGTTTCCCTGAGGTTATGGAATCATAGACTGTATCCACATTGCAATAAAGGCCCTGCCTGAGGAACAGTGAGAAACATATATTAACCACAATGGTTTCCACTCCATCAACTGCCTGGCAGTCTGTAATGCATAGGGTATAACATAAAATGTGTTTGCAGGCCACCCAGGCAGTTCCTATGACTCCCACATATAACACATACGTAACTGATATCAGCTGTTTGTGCTGGGTCATGCTGGATTTGCCTTGGAGCTATAGTTAAAAACACCTTTCAGAAATCCCCCAGACCATGACAGACACTGGATATAGCTGTGACCTGTCACAAAGCCAAGTCATCATCGAATATGTGGCTGGCCTGCTGAAGGCCTGCCTCCATTGTTTGGATTTATCTGGTGGTGCCCTGCATTATGACCCTGGCACATGTAGTAAGATAAGTATGTGCTATGTTACATAAAATAATATAATTTAATGTAAACAGTTGTAGCACAGAAGACACATTCAGGAGGAATAAGTCCCACACCAGGCAGTGGAAGATCACCCTGATGGGAGCCTGTGTAGGTGCTGGCTACAGGGGAGGAGTATGTCAGGTGAAGGCAGGTGCAATATACTGTAACACCAGTTAAGAGGCAATTGCTGACTCTTAACTATGGGATACTCTAAAGCAGTATACACATTGCCAGTTGTCATCTGCGGGCAGTTGTGTGTGTGTGTGTGTGTGTGTGTGTGTGTGTGTGTGTGTGTGTGTGTGTGTGTGTGTGTGTGTGTGTGTGTGTGTAATCCCTGTCTTCCTCATGCTCAGTGCAGCTTACAGTATCCAGAGGGAAAGTACAGATATGTAAGTTGTACTTGCCCATAAAAGCAGTTGTTTGAATTCCCCACTGCGGCAGTATCCCTTAGACTATATGGGTTGTTTCCTGCCTAACAAACAACAACCGTACAGCTTCAAAATGCTCTGACCCCCTCATCACTCTCACTGCTGATTGGCTAATCCACAGAAGGGAAATCAGCAGTCAGAGTGAAGCTTTCTTCAGGACTTTCTTTTCCATACAAGGAGAAAAAGGCCAAACAATCCTGAATCAAATAACAAATGCAAATAATAAACCATATAAAGTAGAAACAAACACAACCCTACTTTATATTCCATCTGCAGCTATATGCAGGAGTATGGGAGTTGAGGGTGGGTGTGGCACTGCAGCAGTTAGAAATTTGAAAATCTACTTTTATCAGTAAGTGCAACTTACACAAGTGTACTATGTTCATTATAACCACTGCTGCAGTAGCCCTTAGACTATATGGGTTGAATACCAAAGCCTATCTACCCTGGGAAGAGGATGGATATGGATGTAGATGCCCCTGAAGATTTGTCCTAGCAAAGTTTGACCTGGACCTAGAAAAGGAATCCTGTTTGTAATGCTTTGTATAGGTATGTACTATGGACCATGTAGCTGTGAATGATTCTAGAGTCCATCCTTTTCAGTATATCACTGAAGAAAACAAGGGTCTTGTGGAATGTGCCTTGATACTGCCTGGAATGGATTTGCCATGGTGGGAATTACAAAAAAACTACAGCTGAGTTCAACCACCTGGATATTGTCTGCTTAGACACAGGGTGCCCCTTTTCCCTCTTAAGAAATAAAATCAGCTTTTCTAAAGGGCTTAGTTCTGCCAAGATAGTATGTCAGCTGCCTGTGCCTGTCCAGAGTATGCAGAATCTGTCCTCCCTATTTTTATGTCCTGTGTAGAAAACTGAGTGACTGATGGCTTGATTTAAAGTAAACTCTGAAACAAATCTGGGCATGAATCAAGGGTTTGTTTTTAAAGATACTCTATCCCTATGGAAAATCAGATAAAGGTTTGTTCTTAAAGATACTCCATTGCTATGGAAAATCAGATAGCATTCACCCACCATGAGAGCAACTCAGATACTCTTCCTGTATATGTCAGAGCAATGATAAATACAATTTTCCAAGACAAAAAATTTAAATCATCTTGATGGGTAGGTTTAAAAAGTGACATAGTCAATTCCTCCAGCGCATATGTAAAATCCCAAAGAGCAGCAACCTGTTTACCAGGAGTTATCAGGTGTAAAACTCCTTTCAGAAACAGTTTGACAACACACAGAGAAGAAAGAGGGAAAGGATCCATGGGCAGACATGCTGAAATCGAGACAAGATGAAACCTTTATAGAAGAATTAGCAAGGCGATATGGAGAGTTTGTAAGACTATGTAGGGTGTGTAATAGGGACCAAGATTTTAAAAAAGAGGTAGAAAAGAGTTTTCCCATGTTTGAAAGGAGAGATTATGATGAAAAAGTATTGGTAGAAGGTCTTGAAAAGGTACAGGTAGGCAGATGTTATAGAAAATATGTACCATTGGACAATAATACAGATAAGAAAAAAGAGGTCTTTTTTGTTACTAAATACAGTTTGCATAGTATAGATCTAGTGCAAAGTGCAATCACTTAATTTTTTGGAGGGGGCGCTTACTGGTACAACAAAAATAATTTTGTGATATTCTGGAAGAAAGAACCTGTGTATCATACAAGCATGGAAGGAGCATAGGAGATATGACAGTTAGAGGTAGATTTGTAGCTCCTAAGGTTAATATTGGAAGGGGAAGTAGCCTTAAAGGGACCTTCCCTTGTGGAAGGTGTTTATATTGTAATTTTGTGGTTAGGCTGTTCCCAAATATTAATGGAAAAAAATATGAGACACAAAATACTTTTAGATGTGATACTGAAGGGGTTATCTGTGTACTTAGATGCCCATGTAATAAATATTATGCAGGTGAACATAAAAGGGCATTTAAAGTTAGAATTTTAGAACATAGTAGGGACATAAAGAAATGTAAGATGGAGAGCCCAACTGCTGCACATTTTAAAGAATATCATGGTAGCAATGTGGAAGGACTTCAAGTTAGAACAGGATAAGGTGGGTAGGTTCAATACTTCTCTTTTGAAACTTAAACTATTACAAAAATAATCTATTTTATATTAAAGTATGAAACTTTAGTCCCTAAGGGACTTAATACAGAATGTAATTGGAGGGTTTTAATTGGGTAAATGTTTTGTAATGATATAATTACTTTAATTATTTTATTGAACAATTAGGGGAAATTGTTTTGTATATAAAGGATGCATTATTTGTGTTTTTTTATACTCTGAAAATTCTTTTTAGCCGAAGCTCTAAGAGAGATTTTATCTGAATAAAATATTACTGTTTAGAAAAGTGCTTGATGGATTCCTGGTTGTGTGTGATCTGTTGTTGCTGCATCTGATAGTAGTTCTACTGTGGTCTCTAACAGATAGAGAGATATTCCTCTGAAAGGAGGTTTTTGTATCCAGGGCCATCTGTAACCCTCCTGCACCACATTTAGCACCCAGGAATCTGAAACAATCTTTTGCCAAAGGTGAATGTTGAGGACTGCTGGAGAGATAGGTATGTATCCCAGAGACTGCCCCACCCATGAAAGGCCCTTGTGGTCATTAGCCTAGTAAACACCTATGAACCAGTTGGAGGGACAGATTTGTAGAGGTACTGGCCAGAGGTGAGGGAAGAGGAGGATAAAGAATGCTGGCATGGTCATTCTGTACCACTGGTCTGTCCATTTCTCTGAAACGGACCCTGTTTGCTGTTGTTATTACCCTCTGGACATCTCTTTTTAGCACTTTGACAAAAAAGACTGGTTTTGTTTATTTAGCTTTTTTGTGAAAGACGGGGGCTGCATGATTTGTACTGGAGTATATGAAAGATCTTAGAAACTCGCTGAATTAATTCCCCTCTTTTATCATATTGTTTGAGCACCTGGGCAGCAGAAGAGCCAAATAACTCCCTACCTAAAGCAGACTCTAAGCTTTCAGACTTTACCTCATCAACCAAGTTTTGGTTACATACCCAAGCATAACTTCTCAACACTGTAGCAGTAGCAGTGGCCCTTGACACAGTATCTGCACAATCATACACACTCTTCAACACATGTTTAGATACCTGAGATAGGGATAAAAGAGTTTGGTTCAAGAGTGAGGCTTTCTTCTGTATGAAGACTGGAAACTGATTGCTTCAGACTGCCCATATAACAAAGCATACATTTCTACATATATGCTAGTAATTCAGAATTCTGAAGACTAAAGTAGTAGAAGAAAACATTTTCTTGCTAATATGATCCAACATTTTACCTTCTTAGATACCAGGTGAAATGTTATCTAAGAAGGTAAAATGTTGGATCATATTAGCAAGAAAATGTTTTCTTCTACTACTTTAGTCTTCAGAATTCTGAATTATACCAGGTGACATGATGAGCTGCGGTGGTGGTGCTGCGGTAGTGTTGTCGCCTCACAGTAAGACGTTGTCCTGTTCGATTCTCAGCTAAAGTGTCTTCTGTGTGGAGACATGCGTGAATGGGCATACCTTCGTTGAAGGTGGTGTGTCAGGCCTGGCAAGTTGGTATGTAAAAATCTACTGCAAATCATTAGCGGACCGGAGTTCCACTGTGGCGACCCCTAACCGGGAAAAGCCGAAAGATACAACAAGATACCAGGTGAAATGTTAGTGCTAAGGATAAACCTATTGCCAGCACAAGATGCCAATGAAATTGCAGCTGGATCAGATCTAAGTTGAGAGGAAATAAATGTATTAGCCTGAGTTACCTTATACAGTTTATCTGATTTTTTAAGGGATTGGTAGCTATGTGTCAGGATGACCACAGGCAACATGACACAGTATCTGCACAATCATCAGAGATTGTCCGTTGCTTTTTTTAAAGCTGCCTCGCTATGTTAAACTCCTTTAACATAGAGAGACAGTTTGTAAAAAGCAACAAACATTCAACACATCCTGCTGGGTTGGAAGCACAGGTGCAATGGTAGAGGAATGATGTATATCCATCTGTAACATATCATAGTATCTCCTCGGTTCAGGGATAAGATTTATATGTTCCCATAAAACTTCTTCATACATCCTGGCAATGGTCTGAATAAAGGAACATTATACAACGACCCCCCATTAATATTCAAAAACGTGCACGCTGATTGGTCAATGTGCACTTTGTAAATCAGAGTTATAGTAATGGAAAAAGGTCCGGTCACCCGGACTTTTTCAATTACTATAACTCTTTTTTACAGCAACGGAGAACGCAAGATCTCTGTTGCTTCACACTGTCTCGCTATGTTAAACGAGTTTAACATAGTGAGACAGCTTTAAAAAAAGCAACAGAGATTGTCCGTTGCTTTTTTTAAAGCTGCCTCGCTATGTTAAACTCCTTTAACATAGAGAGACAGTTTGTAAAAAGCAACGGAGATCTTGCTTTCTCCGTTGCTTTTTTCAAAACTGTCTCGCTATGTTAAATGGGTTTAACGTAGCAAGACAGCTTTAAAAAAAGCAATGGAGATTCTCCGTTGCTTTTTTTAAAGCTGTCTTGCTATGTTAAACCCATTTAACATAGTGAAACAGTTTGTAAAAAGCAACAGAGATCTTGCTTTCTCTGTTGCTTTTGCCCACAGCTCTGATGTGCTGCGTAGGCATACGCATGCGCAGTACATCAGAACTGTCGCAGAATACCGGACAGCTGCGGAAGGGCAGCAAGGAGCCATTATACAATGCCATTATTTAAGAAAAGTAATTATTTTTTTTCTTAAATAATGTCATTGTATAATAGCAATAACCCACTTCTGGGTGTGGGTAATGCTGGATTTACCCACGGTTGGCTTTGTTTGGCCACTCGGGCTTCGCCCTCGTGACCAAACCACACAAACCATGGGTAAATCCAGCATTACCCACACCCAGGTGTGGGTTATTGCTATATTTATCCACAGAAGGATAAGAATAAAAAGTATTCACAATCAGAGAGTTGGACTTGGGAATCTGCAGAAGAAGAAGAAGACTATCTCTGTCAAAGTCAGAATCATCAGATCCTGTTTCCTCAGGAATAACCACAGGGAATGCCCACCTTTAATGACTTCTGTGTACAAGGATTCATTGGTTTAATGCATGCCCAGCCAAGGTACTGAACTCATTTTTTTAGCAGTGATACTTTCTTCAGAAGGACAGAGTTTAATTTTTTTGTTTTTTTCTTAATAGCAGTTCCAGAAGATGAGGACCAGCTCAAAGGAGGAATCAGGAATCTCTACCCGGTCTAAAGGTCTTTTGCCCCAGTTACAACAAGAAGGATCTCCTAGGCTATCTCCCTTGACGCAGTTACCCCAAGAAGGATTTCCCAAGGTATCTACTATGCCCATATTGGACAGTGAAAAAGCTAAAGAGGATGTGGCTGACCATCAGTTTGAGATGGCAGTAAGTATATTAATAAACGCCACCAGATAAAACTAGTGGTCCCAGCCAGGAAACTTCTGATACTGTGAAAAAAATACCAGGATTCTTAAAGGAGAAATAATTTTTTAGTTAAAAAACAAAACATACAGTATATTATTTTTCTTAAAAAGGCAATTATTTCTGTGTAAGTGGTTCCCCAACAGAGATTTATCTGCCAGAAATGAAGCTCTTAGCCGATTACTACTCTTGTGAACCTCGTGAGATGCTTCTTCTCGAAATGGCAAGAAAGTACTGATGAAATCTTCACTTTGACTACAGATTTCCCTTCTTAGATTTAGTCAATCAGCAGTAAGAGTGAAGGTGTGTTGGGGGGCAGCCAGATCTTTTTGAAACTAACCGGTTGTTGTTTGCTAGGTAGGAAACAGACCATACAACCCATACAGCCTAAAGGCTATTGCAACAGTGGGAATGATGAACAGTCTCCCTTTGTTTGCATGTCTGTAATTTCACTGCCCCCCACCCCACAACTCAGTGCACCTCTGTTTTATGTTAGTGCGTGTACTCCTGCTTATATCCTCTCATCCTCCCATTATACAGTTACCTTCCCTTACAACCTTTCCTAGCTTCCCTTCTTAAAAATAATTGACACGATCCCAGAAAAAAGTATACTGTTCTTACATTTCCTATCCCCACTCCCATTTTAACCTTTCCTGTTTCTTTTGTGTATGCTACTCTGCTTCCTGCCTGTTTTCCTACAATTATCTATCTACTAATCCTATACACTCATTTCCTCACCTTTTGTGGTCAAAAACAGATTTGGACTTTGCCGTTGGCCTTTTAAAGTCGATTGTTTGTTTTCCTGTATTGCTGGACACATGCTGACGCCCATGCATTCCCTTTCCTTGTTAGTTTTCCTCATTACACTAATGGCCACAATGGCAGGATTTCTTCTTTCATGGAAGGTATTGTAATTTTTGCAGGTGTTTTTTTTTTTTTTTTTTTAATTAACAATGAACTGGTCTGCAAACTTCCACCTAGTTAATTGAATATTGAGCCTTACGTACACTATGCACATGGGTACTGTGCTAAGTATGTTTTTGAATCCCAGGGGTGGGCTTCTGCCTGATTCTCATCATGTCTTTATATCCTGACACAGTGCACTCATTATTTATATGGTCACAGATAAAACTATATTTTACCATACTGTAGGAATTCTGAGCTTGTTAGTATAGCATGAGTGGATTTTTGACTACATTTTGAGAGCTTAAAACCAAGCTTGATGTCCATTAACATAAAGGTGCCTACAAAATATCCCAGATAACATACAAACCTAAGGGTATAAATGTCACATAGACAATCCATTCAGCAAAAACTCCAAGACAGCCCCACCTAGGCTAGAGTCTTAACCATATCATACCTTAAACCCTACTGTAGTAGAGGACTATGTAATATCTGCAAATGACTCCTTATAAGGCATGCTAGTGTTTCAGCTACATGGCTTTTGAATGCCTATGTCTTTTCTATTTTTACAATTTAATTCTTTTTCTGGTGCATTCAGACAATAAACCCAAACTCCATCAGCTGGAGACATGCAACATTCTACCCTTTTCTAAGCTTATCAGGACTGCATAAATGGATTGTTTGGCTATACTTTGGAAACACAGAGTTTAAAACCAAGCCTGATTTCCATTGACATTAAGGAACCTATGAAATACCCCAAATGACCCCTTAAGGGCAGACCAATGTTTCAGCTACATGGCTTTTGCATGCCCATGACTTTTTTATTTTTACTGTATTTACTGGGGCATTTAGGCCAATAAAGCCAAACCTTACTAGCTTCAGACATGCCATGATTGGCCCATTTTCTGAGTTGATCAGTACAACATAAATATATATATATTTAACATAGGAGTGCAGGGGGGCTTTCCCCCCCTGCTTGTCTGTAGGTTAGGTTTGTGTGTTTGTGTTTTGGGGAAGGTGTGTGTATGTGTCTGTGTGTGGTGTATGTTGTGTTTAGTTTTCAGTAATTTGAATTTCACGGTTTTGGTTTTTCGGTATTGTAGTGTTTCAGGTGTTTGGTCTCAGGATTTTGGGCGTCAGTAGAGTGAGTGTTCGGTATTTAGTAGTGGTTCCATATATACATGTGTGTGTGTGTGTGTGTGTGTGTGTGTGTGTGTGTGTGTGTGTGTGTGTGTGTGTGTGTGTATATATATATATATATATATATATATATATATATATATATATATATATATATATATGTCTGTGTGTGTGTGTGTGTGTGTGTATATGGATTATCTTTCAAATCTCGAAGCCCATAATACTGATGTTCAAAATCTCAAGATGACAATACTGACATCTCACAGTCACGAACAGCTGAAGTTACCCAGGGCACATAAACACTTGTCCAACAGTGAAAGCAAACACACCAGCTGATATAATGACTACTTAGGTGGGGGGCTACACCTCACACCCCACTAACTATATATACCAACTCTGGGATCGCACTACAGTAGGGAAAACAGCATATTTCTACATGCTGGGCAAGTGTTCACTTGCCCTGGGAAACTTCAGCAGTTCGTGATTGTTAGTTGTTAGTATTGTTGTCTCAACATTGTGAACGTTTGAGATTTGAAAGGAAATCCATGTATGTATATATATATATATATATATATATATATAGAGAGAGAGAGAGAGAGAGAGATACTGTTAATTATCTGGGTTTGCAAAATTTATTTTTATTCTAATGAATTCCAAGCAAAACCTTTTTTCTGTGACAGAGTTGTAAAGTAAATTGATTTAAGCAAAGAAGAGTTATCTATGACATAGATTATCTGAAGAGTGCCACACCTCATGTATCCACTTTTTGAGTTAAGAATAGAACATAGAAACAGTGCAATATCTAGACTAGCTGATGTGGAGAGTCCTTTCTGCAAAGTTTTTCCGTATGTCTCAATCAATTTTTACTGCCAGCAAAGGGGTAAGAATTTCCATTGTTCTCCCATCAAAATAATTAAATACTCCCTTGTCTGCTGCCATCAGATGTGATTCTGTGAAGTCTTGTTGAAACAGCTAGTTTCAGGGATCCATCCTTCACCAGGGCTTGACATTTTACAGCTTCTTTTGCAAAATGGATTTTCAGAACAGTCTTGTTTGCCTCATATATAGTATGTAGAGTGACAAATTATATTCTGGATGCCAAACAGGAAGCATTAAAGATGACATCATCTACTTTGCCTGACATCACAGAGATTTTGCCCTTTTTTAATCTAATTCTATCTCATTTGAGGTAAGGGTTGTCCTGCTACCCAGCACTTATTGTTCCATAATGATAGAATAAAATATTTTTATTTAGTTCTGTTGGTATACCATCACCATTCCATCAACAGTGTATAGTCCAATCCCACATAACAATTATGGTCATGCTACATTCTTATAGGTTCATAGGTTGGTACTAGGCTATCGGCCCTAGGGCCTATACAAGCCTAGCCATAACAATTCCCTGGCTATTTCTTCCCACACTATTTACTTCCCTGGACCCCTGTCTAGCAGAAAAACTGACATGATCCCCGGGGTGAATTTCCTTTGTCCCATCCAATCATCAAGGTTCCTTTGAAGAGGGCCAAGGAGGCGCTCTGCTTGACATGTATGGGCAGTCTATTCCAGCATCTGGGGAGTCTCTGGATCAGGAACCTATCCCTCTAGCATGTTTTGTTTCCTGGTTCAGTATGAAACAAGTGCCTATAGTATCAGTTGTATGTAAAACTTTCAAGCTGTACAAGTTCCTAATCTTTTCTGTAACTTTACCAACCTGCCCTAAGATTTAAACAGTACGATTACTGGTGATAAGAAAGAAAACATATATGTAACGCATAATGTATGTAAATGAAAAAAATGTTAATATGGTTTGAGTTCATTTCTATTAATGTATGTGTACCTGTGACTTAAGCGATAATTTAATTAATTTATTTATTTGCCATTTGTTTACTGGGAAAGTCCAACTGGGCCAAACAAGCCCCTTTTCAGCAGAGGCCTGGGGAGAAAAGTTGTTTAAAAAAAAAAACAATTGACTTAAGGAGGAAGACATGCTGTAGCATGCATATTAACATGGGTAACGTTAATCTTAGATTAGAATTTGTCTGTGGGGGCAGCTGTCAATTTGGGACAGTTGTTCCTGTCTGGTAAGCTGAACTTCATTTGTTGAAAAAGTAAATAGTTTTGTGTATTTGTTCTAAGCTAACAGGGGATGGGCTAATCAGAAAATGTATTTTATTTTGTTTGAAGGTTTTTATTAAAGCACAAAATTCTTGAAAATGTGATATAGGTTTTTGGAGATGAGAAGAAACACCTGTATAAAAGATCAGTCTGACATTTATTGTGTGAATGCAAGACAAAAGTTGGAAATACCCATTCAAAAAGCTTTTATGTATAATAGACGGGAATAATAACTTTTTATAATAATGGCTACTGTATTCATATTATCTAGGAATGTAAATGTCCTTGGAGATATAGACGAAAAGGAAAGAATATTGAATTATATTAAGAAATGCAGAGGGCAAATAGCAATGCTGCAGGAGACACATTTGGAAAGAAATGAGCATGTGAATTTGACAAAGAAAGGATTTCAGGATGGATATCACTGACAGCACCCCCGCAATGCAAGGCTATGCCTTCCACACCTTTAGACCAGCTACTACACAGGCAGGGACTAAAGGTGGAGGTGCCTCAATTTACATAAAAAAATAAATATACCTCAAGGCAGGTCAAACATGATGATGCACTTAAGCTTCTCCACTTTAAAATCACCATATCCCTATCTTGTAAGATATAGGTACCCCTCAATTACCCAGGAAAACCATAACACATATTTAAGCTTACTGGAGACATTCACCATCCAACCCAATACCATATTCATTGGTGACTTTAATTACCCCAGTGTTAACTGGGAATCATATATAACACCAAATGTGCAGACACAGAGATTCCTGAATTTTGTAAACACAAACTGCCTGGATCCGATTGTCAATTTGCTGACCAGGGATGCAAACATACTAGATCTGGTCCTCATTGACATGGGATAGCAATGCACACCCAATATTGTAATGTCCTCTCTGGTAAGGTCAGACAGAAAAACAGTCTCCTTTGAAGTAAAAATAAAACCTGGAACCCCAGCTAACCCTGGAATGTTCAGGAAATGCACTAAAGCTAACTTCCTACTTTTAAGTGATAGCCTGGTAAAATGTCAAGTCATCTTAAACCCTGAAAACACTGCTGCCTAAGTGGAATTGATCAAAGAAACCCTATACAAGCATGTTAGTAGCTGCAAAGAGGCAGCTTTACCCACCAGGAATAAGTATAGAAAAACTGAAATACAAGCCACCATGGTGGAATCACATCTTCAATAGGCTATATAACAGAAGGAAGAAAATTGTGGCTAATATTAGGTGTAGTACTCAGCAGAATAAAAACACTCCCATCAAAGTAAATCAACTCAGTGGACAAATAATGTCTACCAAAGCCAAATTTGAGATAAATCTGACCTCCCAGGCTATGGACAACCACAAGGCATTTTTTTAGCTATGTCAGCAACCTAAAGTCAATACACAATTGTGTGCAGAGATCATTGTTAATGGAGCCACCTATACTGAGCCAGAAAATATAGCAAATCTAATGGCAGATGAACAGAGCTCTAATTTTAGCCCTCCCCCCACAGTGTCCGCTCAGGAAATATCATCAAATATAGCCCCTCCAACTATCACTAGGGAACAGGTCCCCTAAGTCCAAGAACCCTGCAATGATGGGCCTCAACAATATCCCAGGCTGTCTTCCAAATAGCATGAAATATGACCTATCATGTTCTCTGGAATCACTATTTAAATGTAGCTTCCAAATTGGCTTGGTGCATCACAAATTGAGAAAGGCAACCATTAACTCTCTGCACAAAGGCAGGCCTTATAAGGACTCTGGAAACTACAGACCCAAGTCTTACTACTCTCATATGCAAAGTTATGGAATAATTGTCTGGGAAATTATTAATAATGACATAGGAAACCTCCAGACACTGGATTCAACACGGTTTAATTTTGTTAAGGGCAAGGCATGCCTACTCAAATGGTAGACTTCTTTGAGAAGGCCACCAAAGCAATGGACAAGGGTAAAATGATTCACACTGCATACCCTGGCCTGGCTAAGGCATCGGACATACTACCCCACTAGGTCATTGTTAACAAACTCAGGAGGTTTAGTATTAAATCTGATATCACCTAGTAGATAGCCAGCTGGCTCACAGACAGGACCTAGGAAGTTAGAAATGGGGAGTCCACCTCTACAAAGAGGCCAGTCACTAGTGGAATTCCTCGGGGATCTATCCTGTGACCACTCCTTTTTGTCATCTACGTCTTTGAAGTCAAGCCCAATGTCATGGGCCTCTGGCTTACCAAATCTACAGATGATTGCAAATTAGGAGCATAGAATCCCCCACTAATAAATAATGTTCTTCAAGAAGTGCTAACACAGTCAAATGAATGTTGTCAGAGCCATGGACTAAAACTAAATGCCAAGAAATGCATAATAGTATCCTTTAAGATGTCAGCCATCCATAGTAACTACGTATTGAAAACTCCCTAGGAGCTGACCCAGTATTCAGGGACTTGGGTACACACATAGATAGTAAACTAGCCTTTGACCATCACATATCAGCAGTAGTTGTTATTGTCTTTCGGCTTTTCTGGGTTAGGGGTTGCCACAGCGGAACAAGGAAATCATTTTATGTTTTGCAACTTATATACCTTAGGTCCAAAGAGGTTATTGCTCCACTGTATTCAGTACTCATTAAACCTATCACTGAGCACAATGCCCCCTTTGGTATGCACCTGACCAGGCACATCCAGCATTTGGAATGTCCACAGAGGCTCTTCACTAAAAGAATACAGGGTGTAAATAACATGTTCTATGCAGACTGCCTCAAAGCTCTGTCCCTGTATTCTGTCTCTTACAGGCTGTTAAGGCAGAGGTGTATGCCTGGAATACCAGGCATCATCAGACTGCTTTCTAATGAGCCTCCTGCATGCCTGCAAAACAAATATCACCGGAATCACCCATTTTAAAGGCTTACACCTTGCCAGTGATACGCGCAGTGGTGCAACGGTAGTGTTGTCGCCTCACAGCAAGAGGTTCTCCGGCTTGATTCTCGGCTCGAGTGCCTTCTGTGGGAGTCTGTATGTCCTCCCTGCATTCGTGTGGGTTTTCTCTGGTGCTCCAGTTTCCTCCCATGTCACAAAGACATGCATCTGAAATGTTTCTCCCTAGGCCTCTGCTGAAAATTGGCTTTGTTCCAAGTCGGACTTTCTCGGTTAATAAATGTTAAATAAAATAAAAATATATATATAAATGGAATCTGATGGAGAGACAGGTATATATCCCAGAGAATACACATTCTTTGGAACAAGCTATGTGAAGTAGAGTTCCTCCCTAACCTAATTTAAGTATAACTTGGAGAACTGGATAGGGAACTGGAAGTTCATGACTGGTTTGGCACCTTTGTCTCTAATGGACACAAGCAGCCTGCAAATGATTCATCTCCCAGGCTCCTTCTTGTAAATACTTTAGCTCCCAAGCCCCTCCTTACTCTACCAAGGGGTACTAGAACTTGCTACAGATTTGGAATTAATGGCTATGCTTAAAGAGGCCTCAGTGTTTGTTAGCCTAGTATAAACATATGACCCTATTCAGCAGAATGTTAGGGGCAAAGGAAAATTGGAGTAATAATATTGATTACTACAGGAGCTCCAATAGTGATAGAAAAAGACAAAAAGACAACGATAGATTTGTAGTAGCAAGGGCTATTGGCAAGGGATGAGGATTACAATGGCATGCATTTATTTTCTAACAAAAACTGCTATTGAGCTTAAGAAATTTTGGGAAGAAATAATCAGCTTTCATCAGGAATATTACTTATAGGTAGAGACTGGAACTTGATTTACATACATACATAGGTTCATAGGTAGGTACTAGGCTATCGGCCCTAGGGCCTATACAAGCCTAGCCATAATGATTCCCTGGCTATTGCTTCCCACAAATATTTACTTTCCTTGACCCCTATCTAGCAGGGCTACTGATGTGATCCTCGGGGTGAATTTCCTATCTTCCATCCAATCGTCAAGGTTCCTCTTGAAGAGGGCCATTGAGGCGCTCTGCCTGACATGTATGGGCAGCTTATTCCAGAGTATGGGGAGTCTCTGGGTCAGGAACCTATCCCTCCAGCATGTTCTATTCAACGTGATGAGACGGTTAAGATCCCTGGAGCGTGTGCTCGGAGGGATTGGAATTTCTTTAAGTGCAGCATGTCCAAAAACTCTGGGTTTGACATGGCCTTGTATGTTAGGCAGAGATCGCCTCTGAGTAGGCAATATGCAGCAGAGTATAGCTGGAGTTTCTTTAGATGGTTAGCATACGGCATCTGCTTTAGGGTTGTGATTATTTTTGTGAGGTATTTCTGCGGCCTTTCTAGTTGTTGCAGATATCTTGTGAGGTACATACCAAATGGGGCATTGTATTCTATGATGGGTCTAATGAGGGATGAGTACAGAGGGACAATGACCTCCTTTTTTCTGTATGAAAAGCCCTTAGTGATGAGGTGTGCCACATAGAAGGATTTTCTAACTGTTGTGGCTATGTGGTTATCAAAGGTGAGACCAGTGTCCACCTGTGTCCCTAGGTCTCTTATCACACTTTCGGTGTTTAGTGAACTGCCACCTATGTGATAGTTCACAGGTACATGGTTTTTCCCAAAGGGGACAACTATACATTTTTTGGCATTTAGCTTGAGCCCATCGCTCTGGCACCAGGCATCTATTTCGATAAGGCCCTTTTGTAGTATATTCACATCATTTGGGGATTCAAGAATGGCTCCAAGCTTGCAGTCATCTGTGAACTTTGTAAGCCAGAGTCCCTTAGTGTTGGCCTGTACTTCAGAGAAGTAGATGCCAAACAAGAGTGGTCCCAGGACAGAACCCTGTGGTACACCACTTGTCATTTGTCTGGAGCTGGATTTGGAGTTGGCTACTTTTATAGTGTGTGTTCTGTCAGTAAGCCAGTTTGCAACCCATTGAGTGACATAGGGGATTAATGCCCAGCTTAGTAAGTTTATCTATGATCCCAGAGTGGGGATAGTGTTGAAAGCCTTGGCGAGGTCCAAGTAGGCTGTGTGAACCACCTTACCCTTGTTCACGGCACTGGAGACTGATTTGAAGAAGTCAATCAGGATCAGGAGGCAAGATCGGCCCTTCACGAACCCAAACTGAGTGGAGTCCAGTATTTGAAAGTTGCCAATGTCTTTGTTTACAAGTTCCATGATAATACGTTCCATGGCCTTGCAGATCAGGCTCGTCAGACTGATGGGACGGTAGTTCCTGGGATCCAAAGTGGATCCCCACTTGTGGAGTGGGATGACTGTAGCTGTGCGTCACTCTGTGGGCACGAAGCCTGAGGTGAGGCTACAACCTGGAAATACTACTACCCCACCCCCAACAACAGGCTTAACAAAAGAAAACATAGCTGAATCATTTAACTCATTCTTTACTGAGACTGTACTTGCCCTTGCCCAAAACCAAACCTATACAAATACTACTAGTGCCCCCCCAAACCTAACAACAGCCCCACATTTAAGCTACAACCCACCTCAACCTTCTATATAAGAAAACTACTATCACAACTAAAACCAACAACACTAGGAGCTGATTCCCTCCCCAAGTAATTCTTAAAACTAGCAGCAAATGAAATAGCTAAACCAGTCTCAATCCTAGTAAACTGATCCATCTCGGAAGGTTCAGTACCCTTGATCTGGAAAACTGCCTATATCATACCCCTACACAAAGGGGGAAATTCTTATGACATATCTAACTACAGACCAATAGCAATATTATTCCCACTTGCTAAAATATTAGAAAAATGTATTCCCCATCAATTAATCATACATCTTATTGATCAAGAGCTCATATCTCATACACAACATGGGTTTTGGCCAGGACATAGCACAACCACTGCCTGCTAGCATTCATAGATACCATTAATTACAACAGGAATAATTGTAAACTTTCTTCAGCCCTCTTCCTAGACCTATCAAAGGCATTTGATATGGTCAACCATGAAAAATTAATCTCCCATCTTGTAAGCCTAGGCTTAGATAACTCATCAGTCTCCTGGTTTAAAAACTACCTCAACAATAGACAACAGGCAGTACTATGGAATAATAACTTGTCTCCACTCTTACCTGTAACACTCGGAGTACCTCAGGGATCTATACTGGGCCCCTTGCTGTTCTCAATTTTTACAAATAATCTCCACTCAGTTACAAAAGGTTCAAGCCTTATACAATATGCAGATGATTCAACTATAATATGTAATGCCCCTACTTTACCTGACCTCCACAAAAAGAACCAGGATAACTTCTCAATGGAAACATGGCTCACTGAGAATGGCTTGTTATTCAACCCCCAAAAAACAAGCTCCTGCTATTTCATCCCTCAACTACAACTGCCCCCACCTGCACCTTTACTATCCACTCTAATAACAGTACCCCCATATCACCTGAAGCCCAGACAAAACTACTAGGTATTACCATTGACAATAAGCAAATATTTGATGTACACGTTAATCTGGCCATTAAAAATACTAACAAAAAGCTAGGTAGCCTCTACAAACATAAAGCATTCCTGACCCATAATGCTAGAACTACAATTGCATGTACACACCTTCTCTCAACACTACTGTATGCCTCACCCATCTTGATTAACTTATCCAAAACAGAGATCAATAAAATGACAACCTGCTACAATCAGATAGCCAAATTTGCCAACAGCAGCTCCTACAGTACACATCATTGCCTAAACCTAAAGCAATTGGGTTGGATGGAACTACCAAACTTACTTATTTATAGTCAGCTGTTACTACTCACAAAATACTCTATCACCTTCACTGGCTAACATTGTCCAACAATATTCCTGTCCTAGACAACTACGCTCAACTGACAAATTACATTTAGCTGTTCATGCTGGAGACTCCCTTTACTCTTCTTATGTGGCCAAAATCTGGAACTCCCTGTCTACATCCTTATCCCTGATTATCTCATTACCTACTTTTAAAAAAGCTATCTACAACTACCTCAGCAACAAATGGTTATGTCCCTGTTCAACTCCAGACTAATGCCGGATCCACTCCAGTACTATTGTAACCATTGTCCTAAACTAGAGTCCTATCTGTTACTTGCATATAAATGTACACCACATCAAAGGTATGATAACATACATATAACAGTGTTAGTATGAACAATGTAATACTGTTTATGACTATTGTAAACTGTATCTGTCTGTAGTTTATACCATAAGTGTCTGTAGTTTGTACATATAAGTGTCAATAACTAGATACCCTAATGGATCTAGATGAAATATGTACCCAAGTTTATCCGTAGGTTCTGTAAAAATTGTCTCTTTGGAGCTTTTCTCCCCGGGCCTCCACTGAAAATGGACATATATCCAGCTGGACTATCCCAGTTAACAAATGTAAAATAAATAAATTAAATTAAACATGACACATAGGTGAGGTGCCAGTTCATTCTGTAGTTCATGCATTACACAGCCCGGGATGTTGTCAGCTCCCATGGATACTGTATTCTTGGCTTTGGAGAGTGCAGTTTTTACCAGAGTGGCTGTGATTACTGGAATTTGACATTCGTTTGGTACTGAGATGGGCCCTTTAGGAAGTGAGGGGGGTGAAGTTGGCACTGAATCTATCTGCCAGGATATTGGCAATATCTTTGGGATCAGTATATCTAGTGCCATTCTGCTGTGGCTCAGAGCAGATCTGAGTATTGCCATTTAGATTATTGACATAGCTATAGAATGCCTTGTGGTTGTCTTTGGAATCTTTGGCAATTTTGTTTTCGTAACTAGCTTTGGAATATTTTATGAGGGATCGCAGCTTTCTACTGAGGCTGGTGAGGGAGTTTTTTGAATACGGGGTTCTTCCTTTCTGCAACAGTTTCTTCCTTTTGTTGTACAACTTGTTTACGGCCAGGGTACCACCAGATTGGCTTCCTGTTTTTAGAGGACATTGTCTTGGTTCTATTTGGGATGGCGTGGTACATGCACAAGTGAATGTGCTTGTACAGCACCTTAGTCATAGATTCAGCAGTTGAACTTCCAGTTCCCATCTACATGGGTGCCATGAAGTTTGTTACTTCTGACTTGAGAAGCATGAAGTTGGCTTTGGTGAAGTTTTTTACAAAGGTTTCCTTAAAAGGGAGGGATGTGGATGTCAAGGGTGATTAGCTTATGGTCTGATCTGACCAACGAGGGGGTGACCACTGGTGCGGAGCATTGATCTCCCATGTTGCTAATGACCAGGTCTAGAATATTGGTACCCCTGATGAGACTATAAATTAGTTGTAGGGCATTGGAATTTATGAATTCCAAGAACTGTTGAGCAAAGGTGCTGGTACAGGAGTTGTTTTCCCAGTTAATGGCATGGTAGTTGAAATCACCCAGTATTAGGGTGTTTGGTTGTATCTTAATATTTTCCAGTATGTTTAGAAAGGTGTAGTGAGAATCTTGGGGCATGGTGGGGGATCTGTAGCAAGCTACAATTTGTATTGCAGTATTACCTAGTGTTAGTTGCACCTGGAGAATTTCTGATGCATTGTGTTGGTCAACCAGCCTGGAGATGTGAATAGGCAAGTATCATACAGCAACTGGTCAGGTGAAATTATTGGTTACAGTCAGGGTGCCCCACAGGGCTCTGTCTTAGGCCTTTACTTGTTTAGATTGTATCTTTCAGACCTAACCTTTTCATATGAGGTGTTCTACAGTCTATATGCAGATGACCTGAAACTGGATAAACTGATTACATGTATTACAGATAAGGCATGTCTGCAAAAGAATACATACATACAAATATTTCAAGCACGGGCATTAATGCTCTTCTAACTTGCCAATATACCAAAACACTTGTTCCCATAATAAGTGTCCAGGCTGTTCTTAAAAATATCTAAACTACTACTTGCTTTAATGTAATTTGTTAGTCTGTTCCATGCATCAGCTACTCTGTCAGAGAACCAATTAGTACACTTCTCATTCCTATAGAATCTTCTACATAGGTTATCTGATGATTCTCTAGTACTTTTTGATAACCCCAAACATTCCCAGAGGTAGTTGTCTCTAAATGCCTATATACCTGAATAAGATCCTCTCTTAGACATCTATAAAAGACACTGTACAAGTTTGTATATTTTAGTCTTTCATAATAACTCAGATTTTCACATCCATGGATGCCCTTGGTATATGTCTGCCATAGTCTTTCCAGTTTACTCATACTTGTTTTCCTATAAGATTTCTATATTGTTATTCCAATACTCAAGTTTGGATCTAATGTAACTAACAAACAATGACTTCATAATTTCTGATTTCCTAGACTTTATAAATCTTTTTATACAACCTATAGTCCTATAACTATCATTAACCAATTGGTTGATATGATTAGAAAAACTCATAGATAGAGCTACCTATATACCCAGGTCCTTAAATGAGTCTACAGTTTCAATCACTGTGTGCTGCATTAAATATTCACCTTTCAATTTATGTCTCCCAAATATCATATGCTTAGTTTTTGATGTATTTATCAGCATATTATTCTCCTGTGCCCAAATGGTCAATTTAGTCAAGTTCTTTTGCAGACATGCCTTATCTGTAATACATGTAATCAGTTTCCCCAGTTTCAGGTCATCTGCATATAGACTGTAGAACACCTCATATGAAAAGGCTAGGTCTGAAAGATACAATCTAAACAAGTAAGGACCTAAGACAGAGCCCTGTGGGACACCCTGACTGTAACCAATAATTTCACCTGACCAGTTGCTGTATGATACTTGCCATGTCCTATTTGTAAGCCATGCAGTTATCCATCTTATCAAGAGTACATCTACCTAATTGTTATAATTTATTGATCAGTGTTTTGTGCATGACCATTTCAAATGCTGACGTTAAATCTATATAAATTACATCACAGCACACTTTTTCATTCATAGCTTTTATTATATTGTTATAGAACATCATGTTACAGGTGGTAATAGAACTATTTTCAACATATGCATGCTGATATATGGTTTCAAGTCCCAACCTATCCAGGTCTGACAATAACTTATCCAATATTACCTTCTCCATTATTTTTCCACAACATGAAAGTAAACCTAAGGGTCTATATGACTCTGGGTTTGTCCTACTCCCCTTTTCCTTAAAGATAGGTTTAACAAGTGCATGTTGGCAATCTTGAGGAATCTCCCCATACTTATATGATCTAGTGAATAAAAGATATAATGATACTGTAAGTTCTTGCTGAAGTGTTCTCATGTCATCAGTAGTAATTATGTCTTCTCCCTGTGCTTTATTTGGATCAAGTTTGCACAGTTCTTTTACAGTATAATCTAATTTGATTCCAGTATCTCATGTTACCTGAATGTCACTATGACAACTTATCATCCCCTTTGTGGAGCCACACTGTTTTGCATAAGATTTTGCAAATATATCTATAATCTGTTGTGTCAGAATAAATTTTAGAATCTGCACACAGTTTATCAATTTGTGTCTTTACTCTTTCCACATTTTATGTATCTATAAAAAGGTTTCCTACTATACTCAATATCTTTATATAAATTTTCTTAAACTTTTTCTTGATCTTGTCTCACAATATGCTTAATTTGTTTGCCCAGCTCGCTTATTTCAGTTTTCAAAGTTGTAGTTCGACCTCTCTTCCATTTCTTATATTTTTTGTCTCTCTTAATCAGGTATCTTGTTCTTATGGAAATATATCCCCATGGACATTGTATGTCCATTCCTGATGTTAAATATTTTTTATTTTTTTTTTGTACTCAAACATTTCTCTTTCCAAACTTTCCACATTATATCTGCAGTTTTTTTTTTCCACTGAACACATCACACCAGTTAGTTTTACATAGTAACTGTTTTGCTTCCATATAATCTGTAATTAACGTTCTGTGCACTGGTTTAGATTTCAGTTTAGCAGAATTATCTAGCAACAAATTAACCTTTATAACCCCATGATCACTGCACATCAACAGTGCTAAAACTTGATTTGAAGTAACAGTAATTTCCTTAGGAACACAATGTTTAGTAGGTTGTCCCCTGGTAGTTATGCTTACAATCTGAAGCAATTGTTGTTCCCGAATACACGTTGTGAACAATTTCCTTATTAATGCTGTTGAATCAATATTACTCCAGTCAGTTTCTGGTAAATTTAAGTCCCCAGCTAATATTATTCTTCCCTCCTGTGTTTCATGCAAGAAATGTTTTGCATCCAGAATTTCAAAGGTGTCAGTGGCATTATCTTGTTCAATAGGGTTGAGTGATCTTTAGTGATAATAGACACTTCCCTTCATAAATGTGTTCTATTTGCTCTTTGCCTAACATTATCTCACCAGTCCAGTCGTTAATATATGAAACAGCATTTCTCAAAGCTGTGCCAGTTGCACAAGTGCAATCGTCATCAGTAAGTCTAGATTTACTACTGATAATGGTAAGCAAATTATCTAACTTTTGACATGAGGAACACAGATCGCCAGTGTTATCAGGTGCTACCTTTAAAGATGCACAGCATTTATTACACTGTACAAGATATTTGTGCTTTAGCAGTGAGGATGGAAAACATAAGAAATGAGGGTAGATTTCTGAAGAAATGTATAAAAGTATTTCATATGGAAGATGTGAATTCAGTAGTAAGAACTCAGACCAAATATGCTTTTTTAAACACCTTTATTAAATTATCATTTGTGACGTGCAAACTTACATTCATATAAAAGTAAACAAACCATATTAAGAGGTTCATATTTACAAATGTTGTACATCGCATATATATTGTCACATAATCAAACCAACAATAATTACTTTGCTCGATTCCTGTTTCTCTTAAACGACATTCGTCCTCCAAAATACTTTTCTGCATGTATTCCTTTTTTCTGTGTAATTTACTCTTACCATTTCTAAAAATCCCACTTTGTGTTCTTTTATCCCTGTTTACCTCCAAAACAGATAAGGAACACAGTGCAGATGAAGTAAATGGCAAAACCAATTCAATAAAAAATAAACAAAACTGCTGGACTATCAAAGCCAGATAAATTTATTCCACAAAAGAAATCACACAAGCAAAGCGTTCGGGAAAATAAAATATACATAGGTAATTGCACTGATAAAGGGAGTTTTCCTGAAAGGTTTGGTTGTGTGATTGATTTTATGGAATAAATTTATCTGGCATTGATAGTCTGGCAGTTTGTTTATTTCTTTTACCTCTGTTACGATATTCACTACTTCCAGTATAGCTGGTTTAGATTTTGATTTCCATTTTGTAGTAATTGCTTTTTTGGCAGCCACCAGAATTAAACTTAACAAGGCCTTACTACATCTAGGCAATTCAAATCCTGTATCTCAGCTCTAAAAATAATTTCCTTAGTTAGACTCATTTGCTCTGCCAGTACTACTGACAGTGTACTCTATAGGGAATTTTTAAATCCTGCCAACCTACCTTTTTCTTCCTAATATTATCCTGCTTGGGGTATAAAAGTATATATGCAAACACTTCCAGGCAAAAATCCTAAATCTTCCAGATTTTGTTCCATATTTGAGAGCTATCCATATGTTTCTTTGTGCACTGCATATCTAATCTCTCTTTTAAATCTTTTCTGACTTCTTCAAATTGATTTCTATATTTATTATGCAATAGTTTATATGCCCTACTAATTATCCCTTTTAACAGCTACTTCTGTTTTAGATTATATTAACAAAATTTACATATTATTTCCCAAGGTACAATAACTGGGCTAGACTGGACAGAATGTTAAAGTTCACAAGAATTTAATTGAAAGCTTTGACACACATCTAATAACTGTTTTGATTATGCATCAATAAAAACTAAGACAAAAATGCAGGATAATGAATTCATAAGTCACTGATGTCTTCTTCCCCCTTACCTGTTTAAAAAGAGAGGAATTTATGGAAAGGCATTGGAAATCATTTGATAGTTATTAGGTAAGAAATAAGAATAGCTTAGTGAGTGGGATAAAATGAAAATGAAGTTTAAAAACAGGGTAGTAATAAAAGAGAAAGAGATGTGGTTAAGAAATAATAAAAATCATTTGGAGGGACTGACAAAGGTTGAAGTACTGTAGAATAAAAGGAATCTCTCAGAACAAGAAGGGGAGCAACCGCAGAGTGCCAAAGAGAAAACTTTTCTCCAACATCTAATCCTAACCCTGCCTAATAGCCATGTATCACCACATCCACTTTCGCCTTCAAACCTGTGCCCATATCCTAAATAAAACTACTCTTAAATAAACTCAGACCATACTCGACTTCAGCTGATGACCTTCCAAATAAGTACCTTAAAATAATGTTAACAGCATTGCCTACTCTGTTTCAATCCTTATAAATAGATCAATCCAGGAATCTTACATTCCCTCTCTCTGAAAAAAGCCACACATTGTCATTGTGCACAAAGGAGGAAATTCAACAGATATTACTAACTTTAGACCTATAGAAATCATATCCCCCTCTCCAAAATACTTGAAAATGTATTTAAAAACAATTGCTAAACTATCTCCTGCCGTATGAATTCCTATCCCCCACACAACATGGCTTCTGTCCTTCCCATACTACTAACATTGCACTTATAACTTATGTGAAGATTAGGTGAGGATAGATGAAGGCTGCCAGTCTGGCCAGATAGAATTTTGGAGATAATTCTGTCATCTGTAACTATTAATGTAAGCCACAGGCTTGTTGTCTTAAATGGTAAAAATAGTGTTACATGTGGAACTGGAAAAAATGTAGCAGTGCACTCTACTGACCAAGTAAAGCAGGTTGTGGCCCTTTGATGTTAAAACTCGGAGTCAGTAAGTCTAGAGTGAGGCATCCTGCCTATTGTTTTAAGGCCAGAGTTAATGGCCAGAATTTGCATGCATAAATGTTCTTTATTGCTCTGGTTTCTGCCCAGAGGTGAAGAATATAAATGGAGTTTCTGTTATCCTGGTAACCCAGGGAAGTGTGAAGAATAATGTAATGTGAACCAGGAATGTGATTTTAAAAACAGAGAGAATCAGAGAGCATTAAGCATTTTTGTCTTGACCATCTAACTTATCAGCACTCTCTCTTGCTCTATATGTAAGTTTATCTTAGACTTGTGTTTTCTCTTAGAAATAGCTAGAAACTAGAAAGATTAAACTGTGTTTTTCTGTGATGTCAAAACTGTACTACTGAATTATTTTAAGTATTTCTCTGTGATCTCTGAACTATTGACTAGCACCGTGTAGTAAAATGTATTGTCTTGTGTTTTGACTATTTGTTATTAAATATTTTAAACCCTTTCAACTGTGGCTGTTTTTGTAGAGATAATTTAAGCTCTTTAGAGTATTTGCATGCCTTTGGTAAAATTGTACAAAGCCACTCCAATAGCTTTAGCCTTGGGCTATACTACCACTTGGATAATAATACTGCACAGTAATAATTGGACACCCTTTAAGGGCCTTTGAGTAGCTGATAAATATTAGTGGCTGGTGGCAGCTGGTACTACAGTATAGTCTGGGAAAAAGGGGCACAGCTGGAGAACCTGTACCAGCCTTTCCCAGGAGTGTCTGTGTGATTGTATAAACTCTTCTCAAAGTGTGTGTGTGTGTGTGTGTGTGTGTGTGTGTGTGTGTGTGTGTGTGTGTCAGCTAATTGGGCAGGGACACGAAACACTGGTTGGACAGAGAAGGTGCTGGAGGTTTTAGCTTGCCCACTAGGCTGAGATCTGGACCCTATAGCTGTGCCAGTGGGGAGTCTTATTGGGGACCTGGAGAGCAAGGGAGTGACCAACCCCGGACTGACTGTGATCTCTGTGTGCTCTTAAGGGAAATTGTACTTTACTGTGTGTATTTGTTATCCTTTCCTTCTATATGAGACGCCCCTCACTGGTGTTAGTGGTGAGGATTGAGGCTCCTTGATTGCTGGGCCAGGGCTCGGGCATCACAACTTATATAGATACTGTCAATAAAGCTAGAGATAACTGCAAACTAGCTTACTCCACATTTCTAGACTTGTTTAAAGCCTTCAACACAGTTTGTCACAGTAAGCTTCTACTTCAAATGTCCTGCTTAGGTCTCTCTCAGACCACTTTTCTATGGTTCAAAAGCTACTTTATCCAATAGGTATCAGTCAGTAAAATGGGACTCCACCCTCTTCTCATATCTCTCACTCACCACCGGTGTACCACAAGGCTCTATCCTTGGTCCCCTTTTTTAACATTGTCACCAACACCCTCTATACATCCACACAACAGGCCTGCTTAATACAGCATGCAGATGACTCCACACTCAGTTGCACATCTGACAACATGGCACACCTCCAAAAATTATTCAGGAAACTTTAACAGCCACTAAAACATGGCTTTGTAAGTCACAACTGATGGTCAGCCCTAAAAAAAGTACTATTTTTCCTCAAAGCCCTCTCTCATGAAAAAAAATTAAAGTCTTCTCAATTGATAATACAACCATTGAAGTCACTTCTCATACCAAATTATTATGGAGGATAGTGAATGATAATCTTAAATTCAATCTGCATATACAAAATTGCATGAAGAAAACTCATAAAAAATAAAGATGCTTAACAGAGCCAACATTTTTCTCATCACTGCAACTAAAACTACACGTGCCACTACTTATCTCCTCCTCACACTTCTTTACAGTGCTCCCATCCTTACTAACCTCCAGGCATCGCAAAAATCAAAACTTGAACAATGCTACAACAAAGTTGCTAAATTTGCAGCAAATACCTCTTTCAGAGCCCATCAATGTATAGCATTAAAAGCTAAATTAGTTAGAACTAGCCCATCAACTTACAGATACACAGCTTCTTAACACCTATAAAATTATCCAGCATGCATCTGCTTGTTCAGCACTAAATAACATTCTACACAACTATATGTTTCCAGACAGTTATTATGATCCTATGGCCCAAAACTCCTTTCTTTCTACAAACATATCAAATCTGCTGGGTATTCTCTATACTCATACCATGTTGCTAAGGCCTTGAATGCCTTGCCTTCATTCATCAAGTAAATACCCTCCATCCTATCCTTCAAAACCATTCTGAAAATGTTCATAGCCAAAAGCTAGCTCTGTTCTTCACCAGGATAAACTGTAGCCTTAAATGTGAACAAATAACTATTCATACCTTAGATCTCCTTACTCTGCCTTCTTCATTCACTTCCTTACTTTTAGCAATTTCTTTCCCTGCCTTTCTCTCTAAACGTACCATAAGCCTCCTTTTCTCTCACTTCATATTGCAATTCCTATTTGTATTATACTAACTTACCTTTAATTTATCTTTAAACTGGATAAAATATCTCGAAATATTAAATCATCATCATATATCATGTCTAATTTGGTATAGTTATTTAAACTATAGCTATAGATGTTTGTATTATTTTTGAAGATTATAAAATTATTGTTTTTAAAATGTTTTGTAATACTTTGGAGCTTTTCTCCCTGGGCCTCCATTGAAAATGGGCTCCAACCTAGTCAAACTTTCCCTGTAATCAAATGTCAATAAATAAACAAATGAATAAATAATACAAAAATGGAGAAACTGGAAACTCTTGTTTATGGTTATAGAGAGTAAGACACAGGCTGTTTTTTATCCCTTTAGTTTTATATACAGGTCAGACATATTTTTATGAACAAGAGGGGAAGTTGTGGCTAATGAGGAAAAGTGGGCAAGAGTTGAATGAGATAAATTGATCCTCCCAGTAGAACAAGCTTGTTAAGGATTACCTCATTTGGAAGGATATTTTATAACTACACAGTTTAGGCTCATATACATAACATAAGCCAAAGGTTATAATTCAAACTCGAAAGGGATAATGATGAAGCTGGGGGGGGGGGGGCAAGAAATAAGGAGAGAACAGAATTTTGGATGCAGATTCTTAAGGAGAATAATAACAACCATACAGAATATTATATTCATAAAGCTGCAGAAAGTATTCTAAGAACTAAGCCAACATGGGAATGCAGAAATTAAATGTTGCCGCTAAGGAGGACTGCATGTATGGATACGAATATAGACAAGATTGCCTTAGGATTTACCAGACAAAACTGGCACAATAACTAAGATATTGGGAGCATATAACTAGAGAGGGAAAGGTAACCGAATGGAATGAGTCCAAGAAGACGTTTGGACTGTAAGTTAGAGACTGCCTTCCCTTCCAGGGACTGATATCCAAGTACAGACAAAAAGAAAGGGATAGGGGTTCCTAAGTGAAAGACCTGCTTTGGTAGAGTTTTCAGTCAAATCTAGAACAGAAGCTATTGTTAAAGGGGGGCATATAAAATATTGCATACCTGGACTAATAGCGTACAGGTTAAGGTGCAGGATTACCAACTAGTAGACCTGAGTTTGAAACCTTGTTGGGGCACAACTGGGCAACAGTAGTATCCACACAGAAGAGGGCTTGACAATCTACTTTGATAATATGCCACAAGAACCCTATACCCTACCCATAAAATTGCCATGAGTCGATTTCGACTCAAGGGCATCTAACTTAATTACTTTATAAAATATTGCTTGATAACTAAAAGAATAAATCAGAGTAGGTTAGAAAAGATTGTGAAGAGAGACTTGAAAAGCATTTTACAAGGAAACAAAGGAAGATCATATGTATGGTTCCCAAGTATGCAAAAAAGTCCAGAAAGCTTAGGATTTTTGCTTGGAAGTGTTTGTTTAGGTATTTTTATATCCCAAGCAGACTGAAGATTTTTTCCCCAGGTAGATAGCAAATGCTGGGGGTGTGATGGTGAAGAAAGAGGTAACTGGGGAACATATTTTTTGGGAGTGTAATGAGTTGGCAGACTTTAAAAATTCCTTACAGACTACTCTGTCAGAAATATTGAGGAAGAAAATGGCTGAAACTAGGAAGTTTTTTTTTTTTAGCTGGAACACAAGATCGGAATTGACTAGAGACAGTAAGGCTTTATTAAGTTTAATTCTATTGGCTAACAAAAAATAAATTAGTAGAAAATGGAAATCAAAGTCTAAACCAACTGAATTGAAGTATTGAATACTGTAAAAGAGATAAAAATGGAAAAGTGATCTTTAGAAAAGGGAAGGGACCAATTACATAGAAGTAAATGAAATAATGTTCAGGGAGAAGAGTAAGGTTTAAGGGAGGACAGGAATTAAGCAATTGTATGCAATGTCAGACTGAATGGAAGTTGCTATAAAGAAAGAAAGCATACATGTAATGTAGAATATATGCAAATGGAAAACAATGTTTATATGGTTTGTTTTCTTTTGCATTAATGTATGTACATGAGCCGGTGTCTTAAATGATAATTTAATAAAAGTGTTTAAAAAAAGAACACTTTAAAAAATGTTTAATCTGGTATTGTATATGGTAAGAAGGTTACACCCTGTGTCGAGGGTTTGTTACTTAATACTTGCTTTAGTAAGTGGCCAATACAGTTAAAGAACCATCTATGACAAATAATATTGAATCATATCTCTGAATCACATTAAGTCTTGAAGTGAACTTTTTCTAAGTATATACAACATGGTTAAAAGTATATAATAGCACATTTTGATCATACTATGAGCTTCTTAGTTCGAATTGTTAGTAAGCTCTTAATTAGTGCTTCACTATTTGCCCATGCGTAACACTTTATGTGAGGAAGTGTTCCACATTTTGGAGATGGGGGATTGAAAGCTTTGACTAGCATAATAAAAACATTTAAAAGTATGACTGCTTTTTATCAGGTCCTCTAACTTAACATACAAAGTATTTTGTTACCAAAATTAAGTATTTTAATTATAATATTCTAGTAAAAATATTTTAATCCTCTAATCACAAAGAGGACAAATCAGGTAATGCAAGTGAAAATAGTGTATATAGGCAAGCAGAGTAGTAACTCATTTAAATCATGGGTAGAGAACCCCCTGCTAAACCAACCTAATCAACAAAGCAGTGGAACACATTGGATATAAACAAGCTACAAGACCTGAATCCAAGTCACTTTGGATCTGTTAAGGGTAGATTCTGCCTCCTGAATCTGGTAGGCTTCTTTAAGTTAAAGTCACTGATGCATTAGACTTGGGCAGGTCAGTTCACACTGCCTACCTGGACTTGGCCAAGGCATTTGTTACCATCCCACATTCTGGAATTATCAATAAGGTAATCAAACTAAATGTAAACCCCTATGATAACTGCTGCATTGCAAACTCGCTAACTAACAGAACTTAATCTATTAGTGTGAGAACACTCTCTTTTAAAAGAGTAGTTATCAGCAGTGCTCCCTAGGGATCAGTTCTAGGACCACTTTGTCATATATGATTCCAGAAGCATAGCTGGCTCAACTGGCACCTTACCCACTCAGCTGTTCAAGTGAAGATCAAATAAATAAATAAATACATACAATAAAATAAAAAAGGACTTTGGCAAAACAACAGGATGCCAATTGGCTAGCTTCTTACAGACAATACTCAGTCCGCATGCCCCCCAGCAAAAAGAAGTCCACTCCTTCTACTGGCACTCCAAAAAGATGGCCAGATGTATGACACCCCCCCCCCCCATCTCAGCCAGTCAGGCCTGTTTCTGCACCCTTCTCCTGACCCTCCTTCATCTCATTTTGGTTAAAAAATAAAGAAAAGGAAAAATGTTTTTTCTTTTAAACTATAGCAAACTGCTTGCTACAAATGTAGCACGCAGTTGCTACAGTTTACACTCTGCACGCAGTGCAATGGCTCTCAGGTATTAGTGTAGCAAGCATATGTTACAATACAATGTAACAGAGCTGTATAGCGTGCAGGTTTCAATTAAAAAGAAAAATATTTTTTCTTTACTTTTAAACTGTAGCAAACAGCTTGCTGCAATGTAATCTAATATAGTGATAAACACACAACAGGACTTCAAAGTATATAATTATTCTTCAAAAGATATAACTGTAGAACATGCAAATTTGTTTTCTAAGGGGTTTAATTTTATTCCTTGTAAGAAAGGCAAAGTAGTAGATACTATATTGGATTTAAAATTGTTCTCACGTAAATTGAATTTAAAATCATTTTTTAATAATAAAATTGATGTTCATGGGCAAAAAAATAAGATATTTAGAAAACCTAGTTTATTCAATCCTCCAATGAATGAAGAAAAAGCGAATTTTGAGAAAAGAACTGAATATGATGTAAGAATGTTTTACAAAAAATATAAAAATAAAATGCATTCAAACATGAGTCAAAGGGAAGAACAATTGCTTAATGATATTAGTAATGACTTGCAATTAAGAATTATGAGGCCAGATAAAGGTAATGGTATAGTAATACTAGATTATAGTGATTATAGTTCCTATATGACTAAAATGTTATTAAGTGATACCTACACACAAATAAGTAAGAACCAAGTGAACATAGCGTTTAAAAGAATTGAAGTATTACTAGATGATATGTTATACCAAGGGGAAATTACAGAAGATGAACACGAATTTTTACAAAATGAATATCCAGTAATTAGTGGCATCTTTGGAATACCAAAAATACATAAAGGCCTCAATAACTTGGAATTTAGACCTATAGTGGATGGTAATAGAAGTGTAACATGTAATATAAGTCATTACTTGGATCATTTTTTCAAAGAGAGTATGAAATGCTTTACATACATAACAAAGGACTCATGGGATTTTTTGAGTAAACTAAAAGAAATAAATATGAAAAAAGAATACACTTTTGTAACAATTGACGTAGTAAATTTATTTACTACGATTCCACATGATATTGGCCTGATATGGCTTGAAGAACAATTGTTTGAGACACATTTATATGAACAAGATAAAATTAACACTTTAATAAATTTGATGGATATTGTATTGAGGAATAATTTTATATACTTTGAAGGAAGTTATTATCAACAAATACATGGAGTAGCTATGGGGGCACCATGTGCCCCCATGTATGCAAACCTTATAATGAGCTATTGGGAATATAATTATTTGTTTCAAACAAATTTTCGTAAACATCTCATTATGTATACAAGATATTTAGATGATATCTTCATTATTTGGGATGAACAAAAAGATATGTTGGAAAAATTTTTGGAATATATAAATAATACAATAAGATTCTTAAAATTTACATATCATGTCCATGAGGAAAAAATTGCGTTTTTGGATATAGACATAGTATATGATAAAGAAACTAACAACTTGAAAACTAAAATACATAGAAAACCCACATTTTCTAATGCATACTTGCACTTTAATAGCTGGCACCCTGACCATCAGAAAAAAGCTATAATTAAAGGACAGATGGTCAGGGCGGCCAGAATGGTAAGTGAAGAACAAGATTTCATAGAAGAACTGAAATATATTATGCAATTATTCATGAATAGAGGATATCCTGAACAATTTTGTGTTGGAATATATAATGAAATAATAAATAAGAGGAAAAATGGAACTTATACTGCAATATTAAAAACTGGTTCTATAAATAAAACAACATTGGATGGTAAAGGATTAATAGAGAAAGAACATTGTAATAATATTCCATTGTACATTATTAATTACAATGATTGTTGTAAAGAAATAGAGAATATAATTAGAAAAAATTGGGAGTTTTTCAAAAACGAAAAGATTTGGAGACAGCTGTTTCAAGGTAAAATAAAATTTGTATACAAGAAGAGTTCATCTTTTAAAAACATCTTACAGAATAAAGGAAACAATAATACATATAGTAATAAAAGTAAAGGAAATTTTAAATGTGGAACATGTACTATATGTAGTTATATACATGGCTCAGGTACAGAAATAACAATAAATGGTTTTAGTATAAGGATAAATGGACATTATAACTGTTTAACATCAAACGTAATATATACAGCTCTGTGTCAACAATGTAAAGCTTTCTATATAGGGAAAACAAAAAGACAATTTAGAGAACGAATAAAAGAACATCTTTTGGACATACAACATCAAAAAAGTACCAATGCTTTAGTAAGACACATAACTGAAAATAAAGAACATAACTTTAAATTTATGGTCATTGATCAAGTTAACCATGATATGCAAGGAAAAATAACAATACACCATTTGGACATGGAGGAATTGAAATGGCAAATACGCCTGAATGCATGTAATCCCCCAGGCATAAATGAATATTTGACTATTATGCCATTATTGAAATTGAATAGAGTCTATGGGAAATAGTTGTTATGTTACGCATATACAGCATATAAAATATGTTGTATATGCATGATTTAATTATGTCATAAGTTTATTACATAAATATGGTTCCTTGTGCCTAAAAAGTGGAGAATGTACATAATAGTACATACTACATAACACATAATATTAAATAATAGGATGTTTGTATTAACTTTGTTAGTAGTTTTTAAATATGCTCAATCTATGGAATTAACATCATTTAATGGAGTATGTTATTGTAATTTATGTATTTAAATATAATAACTACATATGGAGTAATTGGTTATATAAGTACATTTTTTATAACATAGTGCAATAGTGAAGTATAACACTATATATACATATGCATATGTTACACATGTTACATGTATAATATATATTTTCTATATATTATATTTCATGCACATACAATATAGTTATTTAATATACAAGTAAAATAATATAGTGTGATAGGGTATATTTATATATTTTTTAAGACATTGTATAGTTGAATAAATCCATTTAATGTATATTTAAGTTGTTCAAGACATATTAATTTTTATATATTATGTATATACGTATTTTATGTGACATTGGGTTTTATACATATATATATGGTTGGTACATTTGATTTATTTAGGAAATGTGTTATTTCCCTTTTAAGAACTAATCAATGAAAGTTAATTACTTCCATTAAGTAATTATTCAATGGTTTAAATCATATATAAACCTTGTGTTGAGACAACAGTATGTATTCTGAAGAAGTTCGTATGGACGAAACCTAGGTCAATAAAGCGGTTTTTAAGAAAGAATGTGTGGTGGCTTTGGTTGTATTGGTTTTCGTGCTATAAGCAATTAATTGGTGTTGCTTTTCATCTCCTCATTGGCATCGACTGCATCTTACTTCCAAAACAACAAGTTATCAGCAGTGCTCCCTAGGGATCAGTTCTAGGACCACTTTGTCATATATGATTCCAGAAGCATAGCTGGCTCAACTGGCACCTTACCCACTCAGCTGTTCAAGTGAAGATCAAATAAATAAATAAATACATACAATAAAATAAAAAAGGACTTTGGCAAAACAACAGGATGCCAATTGGCTAGCTTCTTACAGACAATACTCAGTCCGCATGCCCCCCAGCAAAAAGAAGTCCACTCCTTCTACTGGCACTCCAAAAAGATGGCCAGATGTATGACACCCCCCCCCCCCCATCTCAGCCAATCAGGCCTGTTTCTGCACCCTTCTCCTGACCCTCCTTCATCTCATTTTGGTTAAAAAATAAAGAAAAGGAAAAATGTTTTTTCTTTTAAACTATAGCAAACTGCTTGCTACAAATGTAGCACGCAGTTGCTACAGTTTACACTCTGCACGCAGTGCAATGGCTCTCAGGTATTAGTGTAGCAAGCATATGTTACAATACAATGTAACAGAGCTGTATAGCGTGCAGGTTTCAATTAAAAAGAAAAATATTTTTTCTTTACTTTTAAACTGTAGCAAACAGCTTGCTGCAATGTAGCAAGCAGGTTGCTACAGTTTAGATCACACATGTAGGGCTACAGTGCTGAGATTTGATTGCAAATGCAAGCTGGTTTTGCACTAAACAATCGGGAAAAGCTGAAAGAAGAAGACGTGATTAGGAATCGGTATGATGAATTGGATGGTGACAGTAGCCCTACCACTTTGTGCCTGGAGTAATTGCTCCCTTTAGTCCACCCTTGCTACACTACTGTCTAATTCCACACCAGTGCCCTTTCCTCACTGCAAGGAAGTCTACCTGAGTCGCATGTATACAATCTTGTGACTGTTGGGCAGACAAGTCTAGGACAGTTTCTCCTTCTTTATTTCTTTTGCTCCACCCATGTAGATCTAAACAGTCATCATATCCTCTTATCTGCCCTGATAGCATTCAGGTCCCCCATTATCAACATGGCTCTTGTTCTGCTGTATCTAGAAGGGCCTGTAACTACAGCCTGAATGCTCCCTTTTCCTCACCATTACAGCCCTGATGCAGGGAATGGACTAAGATTATGATTACTATCCTAATTTTACACTAGAATCTGATTTTAGGATGAGTCTTTCCCTAACTGCGATCCCACTTTGAATGTGCCTTTTTATCAGTTTTTAAATCTTATCATTACTAAGGTTTTTATTTGAAATGTTCATACTTCGTATGAAAGAACAGTTTGTTTTACACTATTTAATGTAAAAGTAAGTGTGATTTGCACCATACCATTTATTTTTTAAAACTTAACCTTGGAAGGTGTATGCAATTAATTTTTGTTTAACTTAACACGTGACTGATTTATGAGGGCTACTTAAACAGCTGACAACATGATGCTTACCTGTTTATGACTTGATAAAGCCTGGAATGACCCAGGCGAAAGCGCTTGTCTTCTAAAACATTTGGATGCTTTCAGCTCAGCTTTGCTTTGTTACTTTGGAATTAAACTTTTTACGTTTTGCAGCAAAGCCTCTCCATTTTTGGGAATTTGTTTCCTTGTTTTTGTTCCGGAAACCAAGGGTGTTACATCAATTCATTTGAACTATTGTCTCTGCCGACGGTCTTGGAGTTTTTTTCTTGGTATTTTGTTGCTTCTCTATTTCCTGGTCTGTGGAACGTTTGAACATGACCGCCGAAGCAGAGGCGTTCAATCCAGCGGTAACACCGCGCCTGTTGCAGGACACCGAAAACCAACTTCCTGTTACACGGGCTGAGTTTAACCAAGTGCTCAATATGTTAACAGAACTTAAGGGTTTATTTCAACAACAGCAGAATGTCACACCTCTGATTACTAATTCTGAACCTGGAAGTATTCAGCAGGTTCAGAAAACTGTTACGACGGGCTCACATGGTAAAAAAGCTTCCTCTGAGGTGCTGCATGGACATGCTGAAGCGGATGAGAACGCGAAGGCTTCTGACACCCGTAGCAACAATGCTACTCGGCACAGACGTGCTAAGGATAAAACCAGTGATTTTAACTTCACTAACTGGGCTAACCAACCCTTCAATTTTTACAAAGGTACTGTTCACAACAATAATTCTGTTACAATTGAAGGAGATTTTGATGAACTTAAGAGTAAATTATACACTTTAAGGAGCAACCAAATGGAAATAGACTACTTGCGCGAATGTGTTAAGGTTAAACGCATCCCAAAAGGGTTGCGATTTTTTAAATTTCCGAATTATGTTAAGCATGGTACAACACAGTACAAGCAAATGTGTGATATTTTCGACAGGGCAGGAATAGAAATCATGCAACTGATGATTACTGAATACGAAAGTAGAGCCGCTAATTTAATGACTGATTTGGATATTCTACATCATACGGTCACCTCTGACAAACACTTTTCCATGGTCAAGCTTGACTATGAAAGGGTTTTTGATGATGTTGACCAATTTTGTACCAAAATCTTAAATAGAAAGATAAGAAAACTCGAGAGAGACTTGCATGAATATAGGGACGAACTAGCGTACCCCTGCCACAATAAACCCTCAAATTTTACTAGACTAAACAGTACAGCAGGTCAAGGAGGTGATGAGGTTTTTCAACAGAACTATCATGACGCTCCCCGAAGAAGTGAGCGCCTAGCCGAGAAGGACAAAAGACAACGTGACCAGGTTTTTCCCCCACTCCCCGGGAGGCCCGGGGCATATGGACCCAAACCTCCCAGGACAGGGTGGAGGTGGAACAGCAAAACATACTAACCTCTGACCCAAACCACATGCTGCATTCATTCAATGACACCAGCCTTGACGTAATAAATATTATTTCTCCATACAGGGATAGCATTATGGTAGTAGTGGACACTGGATGTACTATATTCAGAAGGAACAATTTCACTATTTACAATTACACTGATGTCACAGTCAATGATGCAGCTTTTGACATCTTTACGAAGGGTTTTCAATTCGTACCCACATGCAGGGTGAATCTAGCTAACCTACTAGTTGACCTCAAGTTATTTACTAGAGGGTTAAACCTAAAATATTTTTTCAAAGGGCAGGAAGGTCACTCTGTAGGGTTACACAGGAAAAGCATTTTCAATCCCCCCATGCACCCATCTCTCAGGCTGTATGAGGAACTGATTGAACTAGACTTACGGGGCATATATCATGATAACACCAGAGTTGAGCAAGCAAATGTGGGCAAACATGAATTTGAATACATTAACATGCTCTCCAAAGAACAGATCAGGGTAATGAAACCTGATAAAGGTGGTGGGGTTGTACTTATGTACGGTTCCAGTTATGAAGCAAGCATGCATGACATACTGCATGATGAAAGTCAATACTGCTTAGTTTCCCGCAATGAGTACAACATTGCCCTGGCCAAAATAAAATACTCTTTGTATGATTACTTGTTGCAGGGTTCCATAAACGAAAAATTTTACAATTTTTTGGTGGTGAACAAACCCACCATTCCTGTTATTTTTGGAATTCCAAAAACTCACAAGGGCATTAACCCTCTGAATTTTAGGCCCATTGTTTCTGGTGCAGGTGGTGTCACTGAACCTATTGCTAAATGTATCGACTACATCACTAAGCAACACACCGCCGCACTGACGCATGTCTGTAAAGATTCATGGGAATTTCTTAGAAAGTTTCCAAAAGACAAATGCCCCCCCACATCCTTTTTGGTCACAGTGGACATTAAGGATCTCTTTCCTACTATCCCTCACACCACAGGATTGGAATGGTTTACTGATTTTCTTACCCAAGAAACCAATTTAAGCAACAACTTTTTAAACTTGTTGACTGAACTGATGAGTATGGTACTGGACAATAACTTCATTTGTTTCAATGGTGAGCTTTTTAAACAGCTCAAAGGTGTAGCGATGGGTGCCTCCTGTGCCACCATCTATGCAAATATTGTTTTGCACAGATGGGAGCAGACTTTCATCTTTGGCACAGCATGGGCGCAACACCTCACCTTTTACTGTAGATATCTGGATGACATTTGTTTAATTTGGGAAGGTACTGAGGAGCAGCTTTTGGCCTTTTTACAATACATTAATTCCACCACTGAGTTCCTGACTTTTACATATAAAATTAGTCACCACGAACTACACTACCTTGACGTCAACATTTTTAGAGATCCTGACTCACTGTATTTGCATTCCAAAATATACAGAAAACCCACTTTCTCGAATTCCCTGCTACATTTTGACAGTCAACATCCTTTTTTTCAAAAGAAAGGTATAATTAAGGGGCAACTAATTAGAGCCTCCAGAATGTGTAGTAGGTTGACGGACTTTTTGCAGGAAATTAACAACTTACACAACATGTTCACTGAGAGGGGTTATCCTACCAACTTATTTAAAACTCTAGCAGACGAAGTGCTTGGTAAAAGGGACACTAATTATCCCCCGCTGTTTGGAGAAACACTGTCCAACATTCCCCATTTGGGAGCACAAAGTAACAAATCTGTTTCGAATGGTGGTGAATTTATTTACACCTTTTCCGCTAATTCGCAACAAATAGAAAGTATTGTTTCAAAATACTGGTTTGTTCTGTCTGGTAATGATGAATTCAAGAACATCATCCCTGACGAGCCTAGATTTGTGAGAAAGAGGGGGCAAAACTTAAAACAGATTTTTGAGAAGAAACCCACTAACTCTAATGGAAGGCAACAGCACAGGAAAGGCACCTTTAAATGTGGAGCCTGCCAGCAATGTGCACTCATTATTAACAACTCACACATTTATTTGAAAGCTCGAAATATCCATATTAGATCTTCTGGTTACTTCACATGTGGAACTAAAGGGGTGGTTTACCTTGGTCTATGTACCACCTGTGGTAGTTTTTACATAGGCAAGACGGAACGGGAACTCAGAAAAAGACTATCTGAGCACAATTATGACATAGAAAAAAAGAAAGAAAGTAATGCATTCTTTAAACACTCGCTTCTATGTCCTAACTACAAACTTGCATTTATGGTATTAGAACAGGTGAACCCCAACATCAGAGGAGGGGATTGGGAGTCCACTCTGGAATTCAGGGAGTTGATCTGGCAGCTTAGGCTTGATGCAAGCAAAGCTCCAGGTTTGAATGGTACAATTAGCATTAGTTCAGTGCTTAAACTTAGGAGAGCTAGGCTCTAAACTATTACACATTAATTTGTATTTTGTCCTACATTCAATGCTTAAAAAATTTTTTTTTTTATTTTTTTATTTTTATTGGTGAATTTGATTTATCTAGGCATGTTTCCATGCACTGATATTATGAAGTAGACACTTTGAATGTGCCTTTTTATCAGTTTTTAAATCTTATCATTACTAAGGTTTTTATTTGAAATGTTCATACTTCGTATGAAAGAACAGTTTGTTTTACACTATTTAATGTAAAAGTAAGTGTGATTTGCACCACACCATTTATTTTTTAAAACTTAACCTTGGAAGGTGTATGCAATTAATTTTTGTTTAACTTAACACGTGACTGATTTATGAGGGCTACTTAAACAGCTGACAACATGATGCTTACTTGTTTATGACTTGATAAAGCCTGGAATGACCCAGACGAAAGCGCTTGTCTTCTAAAACATTTGGATGCTTTCAGCTCAGCTTTGCTTTGTTACTTTGGAATTAAACTTTTTACGTTTTGCAGCAAAGCCTCTCCATTTTTGGGCATTTGTTTCCTTGTTTTTGTTCCGGAAACCAAGGGTGTTACATCAATTTATTTGAACTATTGTCTCTGCCGACGGTCTTGGAGTTTTTTTCTTAATTATAATATTCTAGTAAAAATATTTTAATCCTCTAATCACAAAGAGGACAAATCAGGTAATGCAAGTGAAAATAGTGTATATAGGCAAGCAGAGTAGTAACTCATTTAAATCATGGGTAGAGAACCCCCTGCTAAACCAACCTAATCAACAAAGCAGTGGAACACATTGGATATAAACAAGCTACAAGACCTGAATCCAAGTCACTTTGGATCTGTTAAGGGTAGATTCTGCCTCCTGAATTTGGTAGGCTTCTTTAAGTTAAAGTCACTGATGCATTAGACTTGGGCAGGTCAGTTCACACTGCCTACCTGGACTTGGCCAAGGCATTTGTTACCATCCCACATTCTGGAATTATCAATAAGGTAATCAAACTAAATGTAAACCCCTATGATAACTGCTGCATTGCAAACTCGCTAACTAACAGAACTTAATCTATTAGTGTGAGAACACTCTCTTTTAAAAGAGTAGCTATCAGCAGTGCTCCCTAGGGATCAGTTCTAGGACCACTTTGTCATATATGATTCCAGAAGCATAGCTGGCTCAACTGGCACCTTACCCACTCAGCTGTTCAAGTGAAGATCAAATAAATAAATATGTACAATAAAATAAAATAAAAAAGAACTTTGGCAAAACAACAGGATGCCAATTGGCTAGCTTCTTACAGACAATACTCAGTCCGCATGCCCCCCAGCAAAAAGAAGTCCACTCCTTCTACTGGCACTCCAAAAAGATGGCCAGATGTATGACCCCCCCCCCCCCATCTCAGCCAATCAGGCCTGTTTCTGCACCCTTCTCCTGACCCTCCTTCATCTCATTTTGGTTAAAAAATAAAGAAAAGGAAAAATGTTTTTTCTTTTAAACTGTAGCAAACTGCTTGCTACAAATGTAGCACGCAGTTGCTACAGTTTACACTCTGCACGCAGTGCAATGGCTCTCAGGTATTAGTGTAGCAAGCATATGTTACAATACAATGTAACAGAGCTGTATAGCGTGCAGGTTTCAATTAAAAAGAAAAATATTTTTTCTTTACTTTTAAACTGTAGCAAACAGCTTGCTGCAATGTAGCAAGCAGGTTGCTACAGTTTAGATCACACATGTAGGGCTACAGTGCTGAGATTTGATTGCAAATGCAAGCTGGTTTTGCACTAAACAACCGGGAAAAGCTGAAAGAAGAAGACGTGATTAGGAATCGGTATGAAGAATTGGATGGTGACAGTAGCCCTACCACTTTGTGCCTGGGGTAATTGCTCCTTTTAGCCCACCCTTGCTACACTACTGTCTAATTCCACACCAGTGCCCTTTCCTTACTGCAAAGAAGTCTACCTGAGTCGCATGTATACAATCTTGTGACTGTTGGTCAGACAAGTCTAGGACAGTTTCTCCTTCTTTATTTCTTTTGCTCCACCCATGTAGATCTAAACAGTCGTCATATCCTCTTATCTGCCCTGATAGCATTCAGGTCCCCCATTATCAACATGGCTCTTGTTCTGCTGTATCTAGAAGGGCCTGTAACTACAGCCTGAATGCTCCCTTTTCCTCACCATTACAGCCCTGATGCAGGGAATGGACTAAGATTATGATTACTATCCTAATTTTACACTAGAATCTGATTTTAGGATGAGTCTTTCCTTAACTGCGATTCCCCTTTAGAAAACTCTCCCTCACAATTTCTACAACATTTCTAAACTGCCTCCACTGAGTAGTACACTTTAGCAAGCCAACTCTGGTTACTGAAATTGCATAAAAATACACATGCGCAGGCACATACATATTTACATACAGCACACAGACAATGCGCAATTATACGTGTGTGTTACTTAGCAAGTTTTAGTTGTAATGTACAAGCGAGAAAGAAATAAAACATAAAAAACGGAGCACTTTGTGTTTGTCTGCACCTTACCTCTCCAGGACTCTGGAGAGCACGGCTCTCAACTGTCCAAATTTTCGCAGAATGTCTAGACTTTTGCCTCATATTTTTGGTCTGTTCCTCATAAAATTTGTGGTTTTCTGGATTTTTATGTCTAATCAGTGAGGACTGAATTCCCTAAATAATGACATACATTTATGTTTCAGCCTTCATATCCTTCAGAAAATGACTGGTAACACAAGACATTGTATTCTAGCAACTTTCTAAGTTTATAAGAACAATACTTAAAACGGGTCCCTGTTTTGGGGGCTTTGCCTGCCTCCCCCCCATTATTTTTGTCTTGGTACAGATTTTTTTGCGCTAAGAAGTTGTGAGCTATGCTCGAGAGTCTCCTGACTCATTTGAAATGGAACACAGTCTCCCAAGTCAGAGAAGGAAAATCTGACACTGACACGCGCTCTCTTCTAATCAAATAAGAGGCAAATACATGGAAAGCGCTGCTGGAAAAACGCCTGGCATGGGGGCGGGGGTCGCGCTTCTCAGCGCACGCGCACCTCTACGTCACCTTAATCGCCACCGCTTTGCTTCGCTTTCTGTATGACAGAGCACCTGAGCTGCAGTTCGTGGTAGACTGTTGTCACAACAAGATAATAATTAAAGTGAAAACAGCCACGGGAATCAAAAATGGTGACTGTTTTTGGAATGTACGTGTAATGAGCGAGAAACTGCAGCGGTATACATATTAAACAAGAGTTGACAGGTAGCAGAAACGCGAGCCCCCGCATTGTGGCAACGGAGTGAAGGTAAGGATTAAGGGGAACGGAGGGCAGCTGGTGCTTTGACCGCTAACCCCCCCCCCGCGCATCGCTCACCTCTCCTTGGTAGGGCTATTTTTTTTCCTTTTTTGTGTGTGCTAAACAGTCATGTTAGACTGGGCTCTGACGCTGGATGTAGTATGCGGGCAGTCTGTGAATCATTGTGACTCATATCCCTAGTGCTTACCCCCGCCCTTAGAATATACATACCCCAGGACAGCTGCTGGACTGACCCTGCGATACTGCCCAGAGTATTGCGTGCATCGTCAGCTATGCATTCACTGCCATTCATTCCCGGTTGCTACAGGCCATTCGACCTGATACAACGTTTTGGTGGGTTGATTCTCCACTAGAAGACCCGGTTTTGGTGCTGTACGTGGATCTCCTCCTGTTCTCCTAATTATTTAATATATAGTGATGCAACATTTTGATTGGGTATCATCCTTCCCTTGGGGCCAGCAGCTACAACCCCCCATGCCCAGTCATATATACACACACTGCCGACGCAGCGAAGCCCCTGATAGTTACTACTATGCCAAAGGTACTGCTGTGGTGTCTTAGAGAAATCCTTATAGTGTAAAATTCAAGCACCCCCCTCCCCCCAGCATTTCGCTGCAGCAGGCTGAAGATAATAAAACAGGTGTTCGTGTGTGTTGGGAGGCACCTTTGTGTTCAGTATTAATCAGACTGGAAGTTCAGTGTTGCTTGTAATATTTAATTGTGTCACAGCACGATGTATTTTGTTTCTGTTAAATTGTATTTATTTTTGCACTGATTGGGCAAACATATGAGCTTTACTGCTGAAGGTTTCCCCTTAACAGTTTATTTTTTTTTTTGTGGAACTTTGACTAACTGTGAGTGACAGCAATTCTGCTAGAAAAATACTGGGATTGAAATTGCATGACTTTAGCTCGGAAAAAAGCACTACTTTCCTATTGCTTGATGTATAGGACCTCTGGTGTAATGGAACATGGTCAAAATGCTGAATGCACGCACCCGCTTAGTGGGAAAAGGCTTTTTTTTTTTTTTTTACTTGGCTGCATTGGGTGTCTCGGGCGTTCTGCAGCCAGCGGTGTTTTAGCAGGAGCTCCACGCTGTAGTGTTTCTGCAGGATGTGTCGTATGCGTGTCTGGCTGTCTGAGTAAGGTGGGATGTGCGTTGCAGTTTTGTCTTAAAATGACGTGTGTTCTTGTGTCAGTGCCAGTTTTGCTGCCGATGGAGGCATTGTGCTTTACCATCCATTAAAAGACAGCATTCAGCGTCTGTTTGCCAGGTATTAAGAATGATGGTGATTTGAAAGCTGCACTCTGTCCTAACCACTTAGTGGTGGATTGTGTGCTTCCTTCCCCCCGTTAGAGCAACAGCATAAATTAAGTTCCCCTTTTTACCTTGTATAAAACTGCAGGTGGCATGTTTCATAATATTGGGCCAGTAGATGAGGGATCGGTGTTTGCAGTGAGGAACCTGATGTTTGCTGTTTGAATACCGCAGTTTCGCAGCTTGTTCGAAATTGAATGGATGCATGTATATCTTCATTATTGGGATGTACAGTTACACTAACCCATGACAAGGAGTCAAGAGAGTAACGTTTTCAATTTCAACATGGTTGCAGCCTGATAGTGCAGTACGTTGTCGGCTGACATGATTTTTGTAATGCTGCTGTTTTTAAGCATCTTTAATGGATAGCAGTGATGTGAAGTCCATGTCTGCACTTTGTGACCGATTAGTGTTTACGGCAGATTGCCCTATTCACCCCCCACCACCATCCTTTACTTTTCACCTAATGTGTGGCCCAGAGAAAGTGGATGAGAAACAGTGAGTTGTGGCTATCGTTAATGGTTTGCCGTATGTACCACCAAAGCTGGTTTTGCTTTAGTGACTCGGTAATTTGGTTATGTGGACACTGTCCTGCTGACTGTCACTTGCAAAGAAAGTGCTGCTTGGCAGATGAGAGAACGCAGTTTAAGTGGCTCCTGTCTTCTGCTTGATCTTAATCTAGCAGGAGACCTAGGATGCTGCTAACCCCCCAAGATGGTTGAGCTAGTATTGAATATTAAGTACCACTCTCCCTGGCTGGCTCATCAGGTCATCTGGCTTCCACTTAAGACTTTCTTATAAAACAAAAGTAATCATTTGTGGCGTCTTACTCCCATTGTCCATACCTGAAGGAAAGAATAAAATTTTAGTCCCCTGAACAGGGTCAATATCACGTTGTCGATCAAACGTTTCAACAGAGATCTCCGTACAGTGCGGAATGGGAAGATTTCCCTTTTCTGCATTTTTGTGCGATCTCGGAGTTGGTATATTTAAAGAGGGGGATGGTGCGGGGGGGGGCTTGCCCCCCTGCTTAAACCGTTCAGGTAGTTTTTTTTCTTTGGTTTATTTTTTTATTACATTTTCAAACTTTTAAAAGTTCGATCATATGGTGTCGACCATATGATGTTCACACTTTTAAAAGTTTGATAATGTAATATAAACGCCCCTGAACAGCTGTCATTTCCACAGACGTGTCATATGGCATGGTCTCCTGTTAGTTTTGTAGCTGTGGATTTTGTAGACGCTGCTTCGTTGTTTTGTACTTAACCAAAGGAAAGGACTAGGTCGGTCCATTTTGAATTGTTTAGTTTTGTACCGTGCAACACCACTGATGTTCCCTCTCTACTGAATCACTTCCTCTTTTCTGCCTTCTTCAGTGAGGTTTCAAATGTCAGGTTCATAAGTTTTTCAAGTTTGGAGCCTATCAGCCTTCAAAAAGTGTGATTGTCATTTTGCCGTGCTAGTATTTTGTTAGCAGTTTCTAATTTCAGTATATGAATGTGTGTATTATATTTAAAGTTGGACTGTATCCTTCTGTTTTGTTCATAGGTTTATGGGTAAGCTTTTTCCATAGTTCTGTAATGTTTCTACTGCTTTATTTTTACTATTGGATTTTTCCTGTCTGGTGGGACTTCCATAGTATAATGTGTGAATAGAGCTACACATTATTATATCGTAACTTATAAGTAATGTGATTAACTCGCCATTGTCAACCAATTAATATTTGATGTGGATATCCCACCACTGCTAACCAATTAATATCTGATGCCCCTGCAGTGGCCCAGTAATCAAGGAGCCTCAGTCCTCACCACTGGCAACAGTGAGGGACATACACAATGGGAGGATGACAAGTACACACACAGTAAAGTACAATTTCCCTTAAGACCACACAGAGATCACAGTCCGTCTGGGACTGGTTTTTCCCGATCCCCAATAAGACTCCCCAATGGCTCAGGTATAGGGGTAAGATCTCAGTCGAGTGGCCAAGCTAAGACCTCCAGTACCCTCTCAGTCCAACCAGTGCTTCATGTCCCTGCCCAAGTAGCTGACACACACACTTTGAGATTTGATTGATACACATATATACACACACACCTACAAAAGGCTGACGCAGGTTTACTAGCTATGCCCCCTTCTGCCCAGACTATAAGGTAGTACCAGCTGCCACCCGCCATCCTTACTTATCAGCTACTGTAAGGCCCTTACAACGGGTGTCCAATCCTACTGTGTAATGTCGTTATTATCCAAATGGTAATTTTGACCAAGACTTGTAAGGCTATTTTGGAGTGGCCTGTACAGTGTCACCAAATATCTATGCAAGTACTCTGAGAGCTTAAATATGTCTCAAATATCATCCACAAAGACAGGTTTAAATATATTTAATAATAAATAAAATAACAAGACGATACTCAGAAAACAAACACAGTTATTCAGAGTTCAGAATCATAGGAAATATTTTAAAACAACATTGCAGGACAGTCTCGCATAAATACAGAAAATCTCTAAACTAATGTTTACTATATTCCTATCTATATCTAAAAGAGATAGCTGATTGCTGTACCCTTGTTACTTACTGCAAGGCAAATGCAGATGATGGTGATGATGGATGTTTCCAGGTCAAAGACAAAGTACAAAATGATTCGATGATGATACACAGTTTGTTTTTGCCATGCATTGTCCATAGCCCATTAGTAATGGTATCTTTTTATGATTTGACCATTCATTTTGTGATCATATTTTGTAATTTTGTTTATTTCTTGACATTAAAAGTTGAGGTCATTACAACTGTACGTGGTGTATATTTTTTTAAACCTTCTTGGAGAAATAATAGTCACCTATTTTGAGATCTTCACTCCATTTCCTCACTTTGATCAGAGAATAATAGTCCTAAAAAGAAGTGATCCCAGCACTGAGTCATGCAGGATACCACTGGTAACCTCTCTTCTGGGATAGACAGATACCCCCCCCCCCCCGTCGGGTTGTTTTGTCCTATGTTTGAGTAATGGTTTATCCTGACATTTAATGCTTTTAATTTTGTGAAATGTGGAATGGTGCTTATTGTGTTTAGCAAGTTCAGGATAAGCACTGTGCATTGTCAGTCCTTTACTATGTACCATTGTTACCGCTTCATAAAATGTCTGTCTTCATTTTCAGAATGCAAGATCTGCCCTTAAAGTTTTATTGTTTTGCTTCTGCCTGAAGTAGGTCCTTTTGGTTTCACTTTAGAAGAACTGTGTGTAAAAATCGCTGACAGAATCATAACAGTATACTCGTTAGACTTGTGGGTCTAAGATGGAGCTGATGTGAACTCCTTTAAGTATCCGTATGGCGAGATAACATCTTGCCATATATTAAAGATGTAACCACATTATAACATTTTGATTGACATTTGTTCTTCCTTTGTCCTATATAGGAAATCTGCACAGTATGTTGTCTACTACCATTGTATTTGTTTTTAAGTTTGGCATAAGAGATGCATCTTCCTTTGTTGCTATAGACTTTTATTGCATGTTTTTGGTTGTTGTGAAGTTTGCACAAAACATTTCTGCATGCACATTTGTTAATTCAGTGACTGCGTGGCTACTACACTGTTTATGTATATCATGTTAAATTCTCAACATCTTTTCTTTCATATTTCTTATGTAATTAAAACGCAATTTATTTTTTGTCCACTGAGATGAAACCAAGTTGCTACTTTGAGCTACACTATTTGAAAATTAAGTAGTTTGTTGGACTTACTATATTTTGGTAATTTTTAAAAGTTAGGTAGTATGTCTTTTTCAGGTTTTATATATTTTATGATTCAGCCAGAAGTGGCTTTTTGTTGAAGTTGCATTTATATTTATATTTTACTGATATTTGTTCATGATTATTTTCAAAATTTCTCCCATTAGCTTTAAGAGATAATTTCATTAATCTGATACCAAATATTTCACAAGAAAAATCTGTGTTATACTAGACCCTGAACTAAGTATGCACCTCATGTTATGCAAGCATCATAATGACAGTGTGGGAAGAAAGGTTTGTATTCACATATAAATATAAGGAATTTATTAAAGTTTTATTGTAGGTTCTTGGGTGATATTTTTATCTTATGGAAGGGCAACATTTGGAAACTTTTTTGGAATGTATTTCAACATTTCACTTCCTGAAATTTATTAGTGAATGTCATAGTGACTTTATTAATTAGCTAGATGTCCTCATAAGTAAGGATGTCGGTAATAGGGAAGTTTGCTTCAAAAGTATATAGAAATATTTTCTAACTGATGTTTACATTATAATAGCAAACATCCATATTCATGGAAAAAGAATATTGTTAATAAAGGATGGTTTCAGAGGGTGAGGCTTTTTTATTATTGAAGTTAAAAAAAAAAAAAAAACTTAATGATTTGTTTAGGGATCGTGGTTATCCAGAAGCTGTGTTAAAAAAAAAAAAAATAACAGGTATAGTCACTAAATATAGATGTTCAAAATTTAAACTAGGTTTGGTTGACCCATCCAATAGTTTTAAAACAAAGTTAGATAATGAGGACCGTTAATGAATGGCTATGCTTTTACCACATAATCAGGATGCTAAATCAGTTCTGAATATTATTAAAAAGAACTAGAACTAGAATTTGGCATACTGTTCAGATTTATTTATTTATTTGCATTTGTTAACCGGGTTGGTCCAGCTGGGTAAGAATTACCCTTTTTCAGTGGAGACCCGAGGGGAAAAGCCCCAAACAGACATACAAATACATACGAATAGAGACAAATTAACAATATTACAGAGGAAAACAATATTATGGGTACAATGGATAAGAAAAACAAACAATGAAAGTTTGAGAAAATGAGTAAGGTAGGTCAGAGGCATGCATGCAAAAGATTTATGAAAAGGTGTTCTGAGCAAGATCTCTGAATTAAGTTAAAGTAGGTAAAGAAATGATGATTTAGGTGTGGAGTTAGTAGTGGTGGGAGTTTTAGGTGGGAGCATGTGAAGGACATTCCCATTTGGAGGAGAGATGGGAGAGAAGCATGGATTTGAAATTGTTGTGATTAGGTATATTACGCAGTGGTGTGGCAAAATTGGGCGCAGAAACCTATGAAAGATATTTTGGAAGGAAGTAACATCATAAGTAAAATGGCAAAGAATAGGAAAGAAAACTGTATTTAAATGTGGTCATTGTAAATTATATAGATGTGTTTTGGAGGACCCCTATGTTACATTAGTGGTGTATGATAAAACAATTGCAAGCCCAGGTGTGAAACAAAAGGTGTGGTATATCTAGATTTGCGCACCACCTGTGATGCATTTTACATGGGCAAGATAGAAAGGATGTTAAAAAAAATAGAATTTATGAACATAATATGGATATTAAACATAAGGTAGTTAATAACTCCCTGTTTAAACACCCCCAGCGCATATAAGGAGTTTAAGACTTTATTTTTCATTTTTGAAAAAAATTGGAGGTCATTCCAAGGGGTGGTTGTTGGGAACGCACCCTGAGTTGGTGTAGCAGTTAAGGTTGAATGCCACACAACAACCTGGATTAAATGATGGTGTCACCGCTTTTTAAAATTGCGATCAGCTAAGTTTTAGTCAACCTGTGAATTTCAGTGACCTGAGATGGGATAAGAATAATGGTATTTAGCATGTTACTTTTTTATATCAGTAGAACAAGGTATCAGGATTGTTCATGATATAATTTTGTATAAATAACATGCCATTTTAATTATAATAGTATAAGTGGAAGTATTAATTGGGTGAGAATATTCTTTTGTTAAGGTAACACGTGATTTTATTGTAAGTTTTAAAATGAGGTGTGGAGGTGATCGAGTTACATTCTGATGAGGTATCATTATTAAACGAGATGAAAGTATTTATGAAATTTGGTTTCCTGTGACGGGATAGTTCAGTGTGTTTTTATTTATTTATTTTCATTGTATTAGTCCCATCCTTTTACTTTACACACAGGTTTAATATAATTAGCATATTAAACTGTACTATAGAATATCCAGTCTCTTGTCACCAAGTGCATGGCAGTCTTTCTAGAAATGTACTCATTCCCACACTGGAATACTTTCTGTCTCTGCTTTTACTCTGCACCATAGGTTAATTCTTACTTTTAGCCAATAACCATACCTGACACTGTGACCTTCTAAAGGGATTGTGTTGGCTACCAGTGCATAGTAAGAACTGAATGGTACTTAACAGGCTTGTATTCAGTACTGTATACGTGGTCATTGTTTTTCACTAAAGACCATTCTTCTCGCAAAAGGCCTAACGTATGCACTCAGGTTGTCAAGAGTAAGACATTATATTGATTAAACCTTGTTCTGATACAGGTGAAAGAGCGTTCATCAAAACTGGTCCTGATGCATGGAATCCTCTTCTCGCTAAGATAGTCACATAATACATTGGGTGGCTTTAAAACAAAACTGAAATAGCTTCTTCTGCAGAATTCGTATGTACTTGCTTTTTGAGATGATGGATAAATTCTAATTACAAGTTGTTTTTCTCTCATTCTTAAATTCAGTAATAATATGTGGGTAGCTAATTATTCTTGTAAATATCTTTACTACTGTACTTTTACCTACTGTTAATTCTTATGTTAATGCTCTGGAATCTCTGCTTGTTGCTGATTTCTTTTGTAAATGCTTTTGAACAGAACTACCTGTATGCTTTCTTACTGTTGCCCCTCTGGAGCCTAGTTTGTGGTTAGAAAGTGGTCACTTGTCCAACTCGCCTACCGTGTTATCCGATCGAAATAATTAAAGCTTGAAGCTGCCTGTGTTGGTGGCATAGTGGAATAAAATCCCCGCTGTGGCCCAGTTGACCTGGATAAGTTAGTGGCTCAGACACTTGATGACATAGGTAGGGAAAGATGGGCATGCCTCTCTTGGTGGGATGGTAGTTCATAGTTGGCTTGGCTGCAGTACCAGGTGCAAAGTAGTGGCTTTGCATGTAGCAGAGAGCCAGTGCATTGAAGGACATGGGCTCTGACTTCCCAAGATGGTTACACTAGCCCTTTCTACTACATGCGAAGACGCACTTGTGCATGTGTTAGGCAGAAGCAGGCAATCCCTGTGATGTAGAAGGTGCTTATACCACCACTAGGATGTTGGGTTATGGCTATATGCTTGCTTTTCGTTGCCTGAATGTCAATGAGGGCACAAGCAGCAGACTGCTGTTGCCCCCCATACAGTGCTGGGTACTCTTCCCTTGTACATGGAACAAATACACAAAAAATGACATGAGAGAACTTGCTTGTCATCATACATGGGAGAAAAATACAGAAGGTAATATCATATAATATATGTACTGTAAAATTATTATTTGAGTAACCTTAGGATAATATCATAGTATGTTTTCATAAATGTTATATTCTTGGTAAAGTCTTTTAAGTTAACTTTTACTATTAGGTTGAAGGTGCTACTAAGATATAGCCATTCCTAGTTATGTTTCATATTACTTGTGCCAAATTCTTTTAGCTTTATAAGTAATGCTTAAGTGTGTTTGTTTTGGATTATATTTTCTTTGTTTTTTTTAATAACCTCATCTTTCAAATTTGCATCCAGAAAACTAAATCAAAAGTTCATCAAACCTTTTTCTGGGCTTGGAAAATCTCTCATTTCTTAACTTCTTATCACCTGCAGGGAGAGTGGCCATAAAGAAAGGTGTTCTCCTGTCACAATTACAACATTCCTTTTATTGTCTCAGCCTCAAAGCAAAACCTTCAGATCCTATGAGTTACCTCCAACAGAGTCTTCTACTTTGTAACACCCCCGGTCCAAAAACACACAGACACATCATCTGCCCTGAGGGACTACCACATTGACAATATGCCCCTAGGGGTTGGCCCACTTGTTTGGGATTTGGGAACTTGTATGGACAGTGGCCTAACTTTTGACCAACATGTCTATTATTGTTAGAAAGTCCTTCTATATTGTGTAGCTTATAAACAAAGGGATTGTGTCTAGCTCTAGGGATGTCATTGTCCCAATTTTTCTCAGCCCTCATTAGGCCATTCATTGGATATAATGGCTCATTTGGCATGTATCACTCGCAGAGATACATTACTAAAAGGGAGACCAGGCCAAAGCAGTATGCCCTACATGGACCCAACTCTGCCATTTCACTGTACTTGGTATCCTACAGACTGCTAAGAGGTGTGCTGTGTCTGGCCCACAAGGCATCCTCCGACCCAATACTGATGGGTTTAGTGCAAACCAAGTCAAATGGTATCAGAAATATTTTGTGTAGGTGGCAAGATGGTGAGCAGTTAATAGCACTGCTTTTTAGCTCTGCTTCATTTTAACATCTCTGATAGGATTTTAACTTACACTCAAATAGAACATTTCAAAACTTGATGGGTTTATAATTGAACATCTGTTGAAAGATTTACTACAAAAATCCCAAGTTTGAAGCTCTTTTAATTGCTTTTTCCCATCAAGAAACTAGAAAGAAGTAATTGTCGCAAAATGAGCGAATGATAAAAGACATACAGGCTATACTAAGTAACATCAATGAGTTATCTCTAAAGATAGATAAATTAGAAAGCAGAGTGGACAATTTTAAAGAGGAATGTAAGTGCTATGTGACTCTCTTAAACGACAATTATCACAAATCTCGAGTATAGGAGGCAATGTCTGATTTTGATGGAAGATTACTTCAGAAATAAGAATAACACTGAGTTTCTTCTGAAACAAAACAACTTGTAGAATACTTGGAGAACAGATCTAGAAGGAATAAGATCAGGATTTATGGGATTTCTAAAAAAGGAGAGTGAGACAATTCCTTAATACCTGGCTGCCTAAAACTTTCAACGTGCCTGAAGCTTTTTCCTTTGGCATTGAAAAAAAAACCTTCTCCAAGGTCAGTGATTGTAAGATTTTTCTCAAGTCAAGGTAAGGATTTAGTCTTAAAAGCTGTATGGACTAGTTATCCAGTAACAAAGTAAATACTTTAAAATTTGTCAATGACTATCCAACATTAGTGATGTCAAATAGTAAAGCATGTGCACCACTTGTTAAAATGTTAAATAAAAACAATATTTAAGCACAAATCTTGTTTCCAGCAAAAATAAGGATTTACCTTCCAGAAGGAAAGACTGTGCAGTGGACTTTATACAGAAACATAAAATCCTAGGGAAAAAAAAACAGAAGAAGAAATGGACTGGAATCTATCAACTTCTTTGAAGATGAATGCAACAAAATGATTGGTCAATAAAGGACAAAAACAGTAAAAAAAAAACTGAAGTACAAATGAAACTCAGTGTATTTCAGGTTATGGATTCTTATTAATTTAAAGAAGTGCTTGAATACTTATGAATGGGTGTTGAATATTATTTTTACAAGGTAAATCATTTCTTTCTTTCCCTACTTCAAATGATCACTAATTCTCTATTTTAAAAATGTAGAGTTTGATTCTTTTAGCTGTATGGGAAATTAAACCACTTATTTTCATTTAAAATGTAAAAGGTTAAACTATTCATTTTATTAAAAGTTAATTATTATGAGGAAACTTGTGTTAGGAGGCACACTTTTTGATCTCTTGGCATAGTTGAGTAATGTACTCTTCAATATAATTCAAGATGCAACAAATGACACCAAAGAGATATGTTAAGTTGCATTCTGGATTCTTAAAATGGTCCAGTAGTGTTTTTTCCTATCTTGTATAAATGTCTGCTTTTGAATGACTATCTATACATATTAATGGATTGAATGATTCAGTAAAGAGGGGAAATCTGTTCAAATACTTGCAATTACATAAAACTCAAATAGTATTTGTACAGGAAAAACATTTACTTAATAAAGACGTAAATAAACTTTCATTGAAGTTTGGTTTTAACAGGTTCTGGCTTTCAAGCTAAAAGAACAGACACCCACATTTTATGGAAGAACTCAGCAGGAATGCCTAAAGTAAAATACATCTATGTTGATAAAATGGCATGTTGAGCATTGTTATAATTGAGTGGAACTGAAAACTATATACATTGGTGAACTCTTATTGGATTCCAGGCGTTGGAGCTAAAGATGCAAAAAAAAAAAAAATACTTGGACACTATAGCCTATTACATAAAAGGTGAAGTCATAATGGCTGGTGATTTAAATTGTATTTTATCATACAAAGATTCTACTGCAGATAGAAAGCTGAAAAATCACACCTTCAGCCAAAACACTTACAGATTTTGTAAAGCTAATGAATTTAAAGGATGTATGTTATAAGCTAAGGAAAGCAAACTCACTTCAGTTTACCAATTATACACACACACACACACACATACCTATCTATATATATATATATATATATATATATATATATGTATATGGAACACAAATATTGATAACATTTTGTCTCAGTCAGTTGTCCCATATCGGAGAAGTTTCAATAGTTTCGTGTTTGTTATTGGACAATAATGCTATAATCTTTAATATTATTTTAAAATTGGCAATTTAATGCATCACAGGAGATTACCAGCATACATTATTAAAATAAAATTAATTGTATGTTGGGGATCAAAACATTTCCTAGAAATAAACACGAATGGTGAAATATCTGACATTTGTCCTCTGGGATTCACTAAAGGCTTACTTAAATGGAAGAGTTACGAGCTGGTATACAAATAAAACAAGAGAATGGGACACACAATTGAATACAATACAGGGCAGAATAGATACACTAAAGTTAAATATAAAACCAAATGACATTACTAGTCAGTCTGAACTTAAAAAACTTAAATACAAAATATGTTTAAATTCTAAATCAAAGTTTCAGTAAACCTGGAAAAACTTCAACTTCAGGCATATTCAATAAACCCTTTAAGCTTGCATAAACCTGCTCTTAGATCTAAGAAAATTAATAAATTGTATCAAATAAATTAGAACACACAAATAAATAAATAAATAAATAGAAAGAAAGAGGTATTAAATATATTCTTGATGGCTTTAAAATATTTTTTGAAAATACAAATAATCTAGATGATATAGTTGAGCATTTAAAATGTAAATCAAGTAACAAGTGAACAAATAAAAATCATGGACCATTCACTTTAACAGAAACAAAAGATCAAATAAAAAAGTTAAAAAATAAATAAATAAAACAAGGCTCCATGCTTAGATAATCTTATACCAGAACTATATAAAATACTACCAGGTGATGCAGTTAAAATATTAGGTACGGTTCGTAAAGAAATAAAAACAACTGCTGAATTCCCCCCATCATGTAAATATTCCCTTATTTCCCCTATTTTAAAACAAGACAAGGATCCTATAACGTGTTCATCATACAGACCCATTTCACTTTTAAATGCAAACTGTAAGATGTTCATGTCCACTTTAGCTAACAGAATTAATCAACTTATACCTGAACTAATTAACAATGATCAAACTGGGTTTATTTTAAATGGACAAATACAGGATAATATAAGAATACATACAGTAATAGACTATTCAAATAAAAAATAACTTTCTATCATTAGTCTCAATTTAGATGAGGCTTTTGACTCCGTTAATTGGTCGTACCTGTTTAAAACCCTTGCTGTATAACTTAGAAATTAATGCAATTGGCTCAGGTGAAAAATTATACACCAACACTTGTGGTTATGTTAGAATGGATTATTTTCTTTCTAATTCCTTTGAATTACAAAAAGGCGCAAAACAAGGCTGTCCATTATCGCCTTTACTTTTTGCATTAGCTATAGAACTCTTTGCTAATAGTATTGGATCCAGTCAGAACATTAATGGTATCAAAAGATTTCAAACTAAAGATTCATCTCTTTTTACTGGTATTTTGCTAACAATAGGAAATATAAATAATTAATTGGAACATATAATTAGTTCTGTAAGTCAGTTTGAGACATTTTGAACTTTAGATTTAATAATAATAAAACAAGTACATTATTAATTAATAAAAATGTAAACTTGTACAAAAATATTGTAACTTCAGTTGGAATGGCAGTCAAATGAAATACCTTGGTATAACCATTTTGTGTAATAGTAAAGAAATGATACAAACAAACACAATAGATTGTTGATAACATTTTCAAGTTTAGTCACAAACTGGAGCAAATTCTTCTTTACCGTGGAAGAATGGTCAATGCTTATTAAGATGGTAATTATCCCTAAAATATTGTTTATGATCTTTAGTACTGTCTCCAAAAAATGAAGAAAATAAATAATATTCTATGTATTTTTTACCGTCCAAATAAACCAAGAGTTTTCTTTGATTGGCACAGGGAAGGTTGGGATAATGGTTGAATAGTATACCCTTCTAGTCAATTGTAGCTACTTTAGCAATTGTAAAAGTTATAGTTTTGTGGATAAATTAAATTCATCTTGTGATTCAAAATGGAAAAATACATCAAGAAATATATCACAACCAGTCATAAACAATTAGTCTTGATAGTTTTTTTTTTTCTGGTTTTTAAAATATTTTTGTGTAAATGGAATTGCACTATTTTCTCAAACTTCCTATGTAAATAACATTTCCTCTTTTCAGAGGTTCACGTATTCTAGCCATTGTATTAAAGGCTTAATATATTTTCCAATTGCATGTTCAAATAAATGCTTAAACTCTTAACTTCAACAAAATGATAATACTGAAACAACAAAGTAACTTAATTTATTGGCATCAGTTCTTTAATTGTGCCGATATACTGTTGAAATTGAAGATCCAAATACAATCAGATTATAAGAATTGGTTAATTTTAAAAATATTTAGTAACTTTGTGAACACAGAGATTAATAAGGTATTTAACGTGGATAAGAAATAGCTCCCCAAATTATTGGAATTCTTAATAAATATCAAAAATGCAATGAAAAATAAATCCTGTCACTAAATTTATAAAAATTCCGATAATTCCTATAAGAACTACTCAAACATAAAAAAGACTTTTATGAAGAATACAAGAAAATAAAATCTACGGATAAAACTATATCTTCATTCTACTGGAAATTTTTCACTTCATAATTCTTACACAGAACTTTTGTCACTCCTAAAAAAATTACAATTATATATAAATCAAAGAGAATTAAATGCTGTAGATGTGATTATGAAATAGTTGATTGGATGCATATGGTATATGAATGTGAAGCTGTCTTCCCTTTTTGGAAAGAAATTAATAACTTCAAAACCCAAGTGCCTCCTATTTGGTCTGTTTTTGCTGGAAAAGTAATTACTGGAAATTGGAAAAGCAAAGTTATCCCTTCTAGTGTTGAATTTATTAGTATGACACAAATTGTTTGCAATACTGAATTGCATACTGTAAAGATGAGAACTTCTAATATTACACACATAAATCTTAACTTAAAGACTTGCCTGAAAAATCTTTTTGTTGATATCTAAAACTCAGATGTATTGATCAGCTGTGGACCTATGTGAATAGTATTTGTTTTATAACTGATTTGTTTATTGTTTTAAAGCCAAAAAAAAGAAAGAAATACTTGATGTAGGGGTCAAAACCTTTTTCTGCAACATCAGCAGAACAGTTTGGAGGGTCAGGGGTATGTAGCACTGCTCTGGAGCAGGCTCCTCATACACATAAAACAACTGTTATCCCTGTCCGTATCTTAACATCGCTTAGATCTGTGGATGGGAAACAGAAACTTTACCCTAGGATTGGCCCTTGTAATACTAATAGACAGAAGCGGCTCCTAAATGCTTTATCCCATGCATGGGTCCTCTCACGTTTTCTATGGAATGATCCCAGTTATTCTCACTAGGGAAATGTATAATTATATTGGATTGGATGGGCAAGACCAATTTAATGCCAAATGGGCTAGGTTAATTCAAGCACTTAAAGGGACATTGGCTAAGCTTAAAATGGCCCACAAGGTCAGCTAGCCTAGTACTTACTATGAATAAAAAAAAAAATCTAACTGGCTCCCTGTCCAGTAGACATCACTACAGTGGGTAGAGTCACTGTAAAAGACAGAGTCTACCACCTCCAATCTTAACCTAGCAAGACCCGTGGTCTTCACTTATCCATTAAATTAAATCGTGCATTATTGCATAACTTTTCAGTCCTGGGCCCCAAAATTTGGCATTCCTTACCCTTCCTGACATAAGAGACCATGATAACTATCTCTGTTAAAGATCATTTGACAAAGGACCAAATGACTTTGCATCTGGTCTGTCTTATAACTTCCGCTTCACAACCCACACTGCTGCAATTACTAATTCTAACAGCGTCTTGTACCTCACCTCCACACTCTAATTCAGTCTCCTATTCTCCCTGTTTATCTTTCTGCTCCTTAGGACAGACTTTTGTAAGACAATTTTATTGTTATGCAGTTCCATCTTGTTTTTTTTTTTTACTTGCTTTGTTTTCCAGTGGATGATTTTTCCTTTCTTTGGGCATCAGGTTTCACTGCTCTACTCCAGTAAAAAAAATATAAGTAAACATTCTGAAGTTAAGTCAGGAAATCCTAGTTTCTGTAGGGGACATAGCCATTGTATGATTAGATTCCGTTAATATTATAGCCAGTACCGGACTCACTTGACATCTATCCCATTAGGTTTGCAACAATGAAAAGATGTACCTTGAAAATTGTGGTATATATGAACAAAAATGCACCTTCACCGTTTTGTTTATTTTTGAAGGGGTGTAAAAAAAAGACACTATGGGGAAGGAAGTGGTCCTGTTTACTACAGGGGAGAGAGGAGAAGCCCATCAGATACAGGCATTCTTGCTGGTTTTATTTCTCATTGCAGGCTGACGGGCACTTAATTTCCCTGTACCATTTTCTTGGCCTCTGACTGAATGCCAAAATGCCATCTTGATATTCAGCTGCATACAAGGTGAGGGGAAGTTTTCAGTAAGGTGATTTTCTTCCATGTTGTTAGGATATTAGATGATCTCGCTATATCCTGTTGCATTTAAGAGAGAGGAGGATGCTCTTAAATGAGGCCAGTCCAACAGGCACAGTGGCTGTTTTAATTTTCCGTAATCCTTTTTAACCTAGTTGAGATGCCACTAATTTTGACCATAGGCATGTATAATACTGTCATAAAGTACTTGATTGATGGTTTACTATGGTTTTTTTTTTTTTTTGCACATTGTCACCAGTTAGGACTATACAGTGGCATTTTACCATTTCCAAGAATGATGCCTTCATTTAAGGATACAGTAATTGGTGCAATTCTAGGGTAAATGTGTGTGTTTGTATGGGTTGAAATGATCAACAGCTATGCCCTTACTTTGCCCTTAGATGATGCACTTGTTATTCATCAGTTTTCACACAGTAGCTAAAATGTTTTCCAATCTCACTGTGACTTATGTTGGCAGAGTTCAACTGGTAAACGATTCAACACAGCAAACTCCACTCTAGATAATATCAGACTAGCACTTGGAATGTCTGAGCCTGAGGCCTTTTTTACTCATGAAGACATCACCATTTGTATAATTACAGAAGTACTGCTGTCACTGCATTGGAGATGTATGTCTGTCCAGGGTATAATGGATATTATGCACTAAGTCCCACCAGCAGCTGTGGGAATTGTCCATGTTTGTTGCCAGCTTCTGCATAATGCACATCTGGAGCTGATTGAAGTCCCAGTTACATGCTATAAAATGATGCCATTGTAGCCAGTTATAGAACCCATCTTTTAGCCCTTCAGAGAGTGCGCAGGAAACCATAACCAGTTTAGCAAACTTAACCATAGAACCACTTACCTTATCTTATGAGTGAATACACCTATTCACACACACATTGACAAATGCATACTACAGCAGCAAATATGGCCATATATATATGGATTTCAAAAGGCCATGACCCCTAGAGCTGGTACTCTTTTTTTTAGACCTTGTCCTTGAAAACATTTCCCCACAATGGTAAAGTAGCACTTATCCTCTTACTAGTCATGTTATCATGCTATGATCTTTATCCTGAAAATGTGTTTTGCAGTCCCTAATAACTCCTCTACATTTAGGGATTAGTCATAAACCCATCATTTACCTTTTGTCATTATCAGTAAGATTGGTAAGTAATACTGCACCTTCTTGAGGCAGCTGCCTACTTGTCTGAATTCGTAGGATATTTTGGGGGTTGCCTTATTATTTTTTTCTGCTTGATTCAGTTTTAGCACCAGGTATTTTGTTGTTATGGACTCTTCACAATGCCATACTACTGTGACTGTGTATGTTCAGAATGTGTGCATCATAGCTCTCAACAGAATATTGGACAAATCCAGAAATAATCAGGGGCAGTCGGAGACTCTTAAAATATTAGTACTTTCAACATGAGACATTGACAGAATAATGGAATGTAAATTAATATACGTGTTCTGAAGTAAAAGAAGTCTATCACTATTTATTGAGTGTAACTCAGTGCCTTTTCTCCAAACATCACTGATTTTAGTAGGGATTAAGTTGGACAGAGCTAAAATTTGACTCCCTAAAAACCAGGGACAGTTGAGGCATGGTGTGCATATGTAGTGGGAATTGTGTCCACACAGGGAGGGGCTGCTGAAAGTTTAACCTCCCTATTCTGACTGTATTTAAATGTCTCACAAGTCGTATTTTACTCCTAAAGTGAACAGATGTTACCCTTTTTAATACAGAGATTCGTATTTGCTCTCAATAGATGGTGCTTGCATTTCCACAGAGCAAATAATGCTAAAAGAAAACTGTTTGTCTTACTTTGAGTCACAGAAAAGGGATGCAAACGGTTATGTACTGAGCTCCCTTGTCACAAGTTTGATTACAAAAGGCCATATCTGACACCTTGTGAAGAAATGACTGAAAGTGTAGACTGACTTATTAGAACTCTGAGGTTTGCCATTGCATATACAACGGTTGCAATCACTGTTCAAGTTAGAAATGAGCTTGTCTATCAGTAATCCATGACTGTGTGTGATATAACAGGATTTACCCACAGTTGGTATGGTTTTTGCCCTTGTGATTAAACAAAGGCAACCATGGGTAAAATAAATAATGTGATTGTATAATGAAACTGGAGCATTCTTCCACCTTTTGCCCTGAAAGCACACTTGCACAGTACATCATTTCAGTACAAGGGGCAGATGGGGAAGATACTCTGTAGTAATCCCTGTCTTTTTTTTTAATTTTTTTTATTGCCTTTGTTGCTGAGTTATGTTTTGGTTGTTTTACTGAAAAATTAGAATGAAAAAGCTGTAAGAAGAGAGATGCTTTTGCACCTTATAAAAAGTTAGGAGGGACAGCAGAAATATGAGGAAAATTACAGAGGGTCTGCAAATCTGTGGACAGTTGCCAAGTAAAATTTCTTTTTCTTCATTTTCTAGTATTCCTCATAAAATATCTTGAGAGGTAATTAAGAATATATTAACACAGTGTTTGGCTGCTGAAGAATACCAAACAGGTGGACTTTGCTTGCTTGATTTATAGTGGCCTTCCAGATTGGACTGTTCATTCAGCTTGCAGATTTTTGCATTAGGCTTTATTGTATGATTTTCATTGCTTAGACTAGCAGTTTGTGTCTGCAGGTTTAGGGTAGATCCATTGTAAACTTCAGGTTAAGTTCAGGACAGCTTTCAGCAGTAGAATTCACTTTTGAGGTAGGAAATTTTGCCATGTGTTCTGGGTGTCCTGATTATGAACTTATCTTTTCTTGGAACTATTTTTCACAACCTTGACAAGTGTAGTTCCTTTTTAGTAGTTTATTATCTCATTGACTTTGATTTGGTATGATAAACAAATTTGTTTCTAATTGTGATTTTGACCCAAAATCTTTATGTTCTAAAAGAAGGTAGAAGATTTCTAGCTGTTCTGGCGATAAATTGCCCTTGTTTTAGCCTTCCCCTTTGTAGTAGGGAACAGTGCTCCGGACAAGAGTAACAAGAGGGCTTGTGGAACTGCACCTTCAGGCCAACATCTTTGAAATAGGCTGTGAAGTGTCTAATCTAGTTGGTCTTAAATCCTCTGCTGTTGCACGTCAGACAAATAGACCCCTTATTTTCGGGTGTAGGCCCATTGTACAGAACTGGCAGTGCTGGTAGCTTCTTGGTTCTAAACAGGAATACGATGCAGGAAGCTTGGCTCTAACAACATTTAAAGTGGTTAAATTCCTGTAGCCTGTGAAAGTGTAGTTTTGCTTTCTTTTTTTTTTCCAAAACAGGTTTATTGTTTTAACATATAAGAGAAATATCATAACAATTTTATACAAGTAATTAAAAATATGTATTATTATAATATTCAACAAAACAACTAAAGTATTTACAAAGACATCCACTACAATCAGATCAATTAATTAAACTAAAATACCATGTTATTGAAATTAAAATTTTTTTAACAAATTTTGTAAATTATCCCATACAATATAATAAGATGTTTTTCTATTTGTTCTTGTCCTAATTGTGTTTATTTCCATATGGCACACTATATTCATAACATTTTTAAATTCATTGAACGAAGGAGGTGTATCTGAAATCCAATTTCTAGTTATTATTTTCCTAGCCACTGCTAGAATAGACCATAACAAGGGAAGCTTAACCTTTTTAACACTTTGAGGTACAGGTGTGTTGAATAATATAAGAGATTTAGAAATAATGAAATTATCTGTAAAAGAGCCTGCAAAAATCATTAATTGACTTCCAGTATTCTTTCAATTTTATACAGTCATAAAACATATGAGCCCAGTCAGCATTAATTTCTACATTACATCTCTTACATAAATTATCTTTATTATTTATTTTATTCATCATCAAAGGTGTATAAAAAGATCTATGTAAAAATTTCCATGTATAAAGTCTCCAGACAATGGAAGACGTAGTTCTATAAGCAGATTCCAATATATATTGTTTATCTTGTTGATTTGGTGGGTCCCCATTAATAGAAGTGAAATAATTCCAGTATGAATCTACACTGTAAAAAGTTTCTTGTCTGATAATTTTATGTATGTATGAAAGTTTACCTTTATCAGAAACTTTATGTTGTAAATTTAATATCAAGTAATCAATCAGTGTTGGAATAGATTCTTTAACTGTTATAGACATTAGATGTATTTTATTAATGAGATGTTGTCTAAAGGTCTGAACCTGTAACCAGCAAGTTTCTCTTAGATCAAATTATTGTTTTAAGAAATCTAGATGTTTAACTTTATTATCAGATATCAACTGATACCAGTACTTTAGATCATTATCTATAGTTAAATGAGTTCCTTCAGAAGTAGATGACAAAAGCATACCCTGAGTATACATTATAGGGAATACAATAAAATTCCATTCCCTATACTTAGGGTGCATGAATATAAAGTTACGATAACTAATAATAATATTTAATGGGTAACAAACCATATGTTTAGGTGTAATAGGTGAAGTACAAAATTCCTTTAGTAACCATAACATGGAGTTATTTACAATCATATTTAAGGAGATTTTCATGAAGTGCATACTAATTAGCTCCCAATAATCTTTCCATTTTGTGACATATGACTGATCTATTAATAAAGTAATAACTTTTACAATAGAAGAGATAGTATATAAATTAAAGTCTGGAAAAGAAATACCCCCTTGAGACCAGCTATTAGTATGTTTCTTTAATGCAATCCTAGGTCTATTAGGTGCCCATAGGAAATTTAACATTAGTGTATTCAGTTTCTTGATAATTATTTTTGTAGGTGGAAGTATTATTGATTGTACTCCTCCATAGTAAAAAAAAATATTATTCCAGGTATTAAAAAGATTTTGTATATTAAGAAAACAGGTATTATAATTATTATATATAATAGATTTAATATCTTTAGATAGTATTATACCTAAATAAGTTATCTGACCTGAATTGGGTACATATTTAGTAAAATCACTAATGAGAATATTTTTTCGTGTATATATAGGTAGTATTTTAGTTTTTTCTTCATTGAATATTAAACCAGAAATACTTTTAAAATTCATCATTTTATCAAATAGAGACTGCATAGAAGAATTAGATCCTGCTGATGTAATTAGAACATCATCTGCAAAAAGATGAATTTTGGATGTTGTATTTTCATCTATTTCAAAACCCTCTATGTCAGTACTGTTTCTGATCAAGTTAGCCCAAGGCTCCATTACTAAAGTGAATAATAGTGGAGAAAGTGGACATCCTTGTTTTGTACCTTTAAGAATGGGTATTTTTTGTGAAACATATGTTCCTACCTTAATATAAGCCAACATTCCTTTGTATAAATGCTCAATTAGATTTACAAATGCATCTGAGAAGTTTGTGCACTTCATTAAGGTAAACAGATAGTCCCAACTTACTGAATCAAATGCTGAACTTATATCAAGAATAATAAGTGTTAAATCTTTCTTTTTCCTATTTGCAAAATCTATTAATGTTAAAGTTCTTCTTATATTATCAAAAGTATTTCTATTTACAATGAAGCCTGTCTGATCTATATCTATAATGCCGGGAATGATTGTCTTCAATCTATCAGCAAAGATACTCATAAACATTTTATAATCAACATTAAGTAATGAGATGGGCCGATATGAAGAACATCTAGTTGGATCTTTATTAGGTTTCTGGAGAAATAAATGTATATTGCCAAGATGGGGGGGTTATTAACTCAGATTGGGCCAAAATAAAAACTTTATGTATTAATATGTACTTTTAGAAAGGATTTTATATATCTCTGGTATAATACCATCATTACCCGGTGCTTTGTTTGATTTAAGCTTATTTATTTGTGTAATAACTTCTGTATATGAAATACTCTTGTCCAATAGTTTAATCTGTTGTTTATTAAGCTTTTTATTCATGTTTGTGGTTATAAACTCCTTTATTTTATCTTTAGGTTCCATGTTAATGTTATTATGGTTAATTTTGTGAAAGTGATTTCTAAATTCATCTAGTATTTCTGGTATACTAGAAACATTCTTCTTTTTCCTTAGAGAAAAGATTTCTTTGATATGGTTTTGTTTATTCAACCTTTTGTTTTATTTTTAAGTCTGTGTAAGTATTTGGGGCTTATTGAATAAGACAAAACTTGTATTTCTCTAAAGTTATTTTAACTTTATGAGTTAAAATTTCTTTGTATTTCTCATTTAGTTTGTTTATTTCTTCAATAACTTTCTTGTCCATAATATTTTCTTTATTATTATGTTTATAAGAGTCTAATTTACTTTGAATATCTAACAATTCCTTATCCCAAGATTTCCTTTTATTATTATACCATCTGATACTTTGTCCATATAGATATGATTTTAAGGCATCCCAAACATAAACAATGGAGAATTCAGGAGTATTATTTATGTCTAAAAATGTTTTATTTCTGAAAGTATATATTCTTTATAGTCTTTTAGTTGAGTTAAGTATGCTGGTATCCTTTTGATCTGAACATTATGAGTATTTTTATCATGAATTCAAAAACAATTGAATTATGATCAGATATAGGACATGAAATGATTTTGGAATTAATTAAATCTGTTACCATCTGGTTAGAAATAAAGACCCTATCTATTTTTGAATAAGTTTTGTATCTGTCAGAAAAAAAGGTGTATGGTAATGACTTTGAATCTATCTGATTATTAATATCATTCAAATGATAAGAATTAGCAAAATCATTTAAATGTTTTGCATTAGATGTAATTCTTCTTTTCCCTATAGTGGTAGTATCACTTTCATGTAGTATACCATTAAAGTCACCAGCTAAAATAATATCTCCTATAGAGAATGATATGATCTTATCAAGATGATGTTTCACTGTATTAATACCAATTCCAGGTATCCAATATACATTAATTAAAGTGTAAGTCTTCCTATTAATTTGTATTGTAACCATACAAAACATTCCTTTGTCATCCTGATAAGACTTAATGGTTTTAGGAATGGGCATACTTTTATTCCATAAAATAGCCACTCCTCTTTTTTTTCTGAGTGTGCTCTGAACTAACCAATACTGTATATTTGTTTGTGGCTAGTTTATCAATATCTTTTTTTCAAGAGATGGGTTTCTTGCAGGAAGACTAAGTTGGCCTTATGTAAATTAATGTATCTTATTATGCTTGCCCTTTTACATGGATTATTCAATCCATTAATGTTTAAAGAAATTCCTTTTAAAGATGTCATTTGGCATTTTTAAAACTTAAGAATCTTATGATCAAAATAACAAGATAAGTAATGTTACATCTCCTCCTTTAGGTGTACCTTTAAATATAGCTGTATTTATTGAATCTCTTATGGGATTTCGTGATAGGATTCAGTTTTGTTTGTAGTGACAATGAATGTACAAAATATATTGTGGATGTCAAAACTATATACAAATAACAATGAACAAGTGAAAATAATGTAAGGATTAAACCTTGCATCCAGCCTGGAGTTATAAACTCCAACTTAGAGTAGTATTTACCACTCAAGTTAACCCCCTACCCTAAGCAGCAGTACCTCAGCTATCACCTTATCAATTTAATACTAGTTATATTTAACTGAGGTTAACAGTTTTCAGTTCAATTATCTAGCAAGACAAGACTACACATTTGGTAAAACAGCATCATATAAACTAAAATAAACCTTTTTTTTTTTTTTTTTAAACTGTTCATACTACTATATACATCCATGTAATATAAAACACTTGTATTCAAATAGCATTCAAATCTTGATGTTAGAAATCAAGAAGAGAGAAAAATAGGTTCTAACTTTCATTTAAATCAAAAACTTTGGCTAATATGATTCAGACATTACATATATTAAGATGCATCTATTTTCTGTCATGTAAATGCAATTAACAGCTTCCAAAAAAAAACCTTGAATTGCTTGTATATGAGCATTTACTCAAACTCATTATTGTCAATAGAATAAAGTATTATATTCATAGAAATTGTTATAAATCATACTGCATAGTTATGCAGATTCTCAGAAACACTTATATATACATATACACATACACACACACACACATATATATATATATATATATATATATATATATATATATATATACACACACACACATATACATATACATATATACATATGTATACACACACACACGCATATATATATATATATATATATATATATATATATATATATATATATATATATATATGATCTCACTGAGTTATGTCCTTGCTGAGCACCATCTTACTTGCTGTCCCTACAATAAATCTGTCTGCTTTATACAAAATAATGCACAGCAAACACATTTTAGTAACCAGATTTTACAACCATGCTATACTACTGCTTTAAAATATATCACATGACAATTTCTTCCAGTATAGAGTTATAAAATTATTTATGCTTGTCAATCAGATGAATTAAATGAGTTGTAGTAATGTATATGTTTGGAACATAAGTTTTTAACACAGATTATTAAGCTGCTGTTAAGTAGATTTTCAAAAACACTTGAATAAATGTTTCATTTTCTATGCCTTCTAAAATAAGACATTTACTTACTACAAGAAACTGTATCATTTAAACTCATTATAACTGACATATTTTATGAATTATAACATAGATATTTAAGTAATTATATAAAATAACTCACATTTAGATGTTAAAGAGTTCATTTTCCTTCACATAGTCGCATTTGTATCATTTCTATTTCCTGGTAGAGTGTCATTGCTGAATCTGTGATGTGTCAGTGTGATATCTAGGTCAAAGGTGAGACTAGCTGCTTTCAGCTTCTCTGTGAGAATTCTGAGAGTTGAAGCTTTTGAAGTAGCTCATGGACACTGTGCATGAGACAGCCCACATCCCAGATTGTCTCTTAACATTTTGGCGGGGAACTTATTAAAAACTAGTGACAAACATTCATTTAGCAGTGTAAATGCATCTAAACATGACAAAACCTTCACAATGTATTTTACAGGTTATTACAGCCTCTATGTAAGTGAAATTAAGCCCCAAATTATTAATAAGTAATAAAACTCAATATTTTTGTCCCAACTCAATTTTTATGCAAATCTTATTATTTACTGTGTCTATATGATCAAAAGCATTTCTGTATATTAATAAAGAAAAGAAAAAGAGAGTAGAAAGTAAAAGGGTGTAAGGCAGAAATAAAAAAAATGTAAGAGAAAGCTATAAGAAGTATATACAATGAAATATTACTTACTGTTTATATTAATAGAGTTAAAAATAAAACATATTATTTACTATTATTTAGTTCTAATTATTATTAGTTAAAGCATGACAGATTATTTACAAACAAGCATAAGCAGTGTAATCAAGAAAGTATAATTAGGAATAGCATTTGAAGAACATATAAACTTTTTACAAGGAATAAATATGTTATTATTCTATTAATCATATTTTCATTACTCTTCTCTCCCTGCCTTCCCCCACCCTTCACCCACTACATAATCTAAATAGAATGTCATTGTTTAAACAAAGAAAAGAAGAAAAGGAGAAGAAAAAAATAAAAAGATAAAGAAAAAAAATGTATCAAATTACTAACCTTACTTCTCCTTTTCAGAAAGAGAAACAAGTTGAATCACAACTTGCCATTAAATCTCCAGATATTTTGACTAGTTATGAAACAAAATATTTCTTTGCACACAGAGAATAACTTTGATTAAATCTTTTTCAAAATATTTGTTGCTTCTTGGAAATGCAGGAACTATATTTAAAAAGATTAATAATGAAATAAAATGATGAGAGAAAAAAAAACCTAGAACAAATCATTTGTTTTTTAGTCTCTTCTTCTTCTCTGAAGTCTTCCACAAAGTTTCAGTTGCCAGTCTCTTTAATGAAGGACTAGCCCATTCCATTTCTTCTATTTTATCCAAAATCTTATTTTTTTTGATAAACAGTAAAGCAGAGTCTAAGTCATCGAAAATTTTAGGACCATCAGGAAGGAAAATTTTAAGCTTGGCAGGAAACAGAAGGTATGTTTTAAACTGTGCCTTTTTAAACTCCCTTATTAGTGGCAGAAAAACTTTTCTTTTAGCTATTACCATGGAAGAATAGTCATTGTCAAAACGCACAGTTGTCTCATTAATCTTAACAGGAGCTTTAGCCCAAGCAGATTTAAGAACCATCTCTTTATCAAAAGATGATAAAAATCTGACTATAACTGATCTAGGATAGTTTTTGTTAGAGTTAGTATTAGCTATAGATCTATGTGCTCTTTCGATACCAAAAGAGAATGCTTCTGGTAAGTCTAAAGTTTTAGGGAGCCATGTTGTTAAAAAGAAGTAATATTGTTACCTTCAATATTTTCTGGCAGTCCAAAAATCCTAATGTTATTGCGCCTATATCTATTTTCCAGGTCATCCAGCTTTGTTTGTAAATGTGTATTTTGTTTCAGCAGAAACTCAATGTTGATTTCCTCTTCTTGTATTCTATTTTCCATGTCATTCACAGCTTCTTCTATGCCTGTCATCTGGATCTTCTGTTGTTGCAGGTCTATATGTAACAAGTCTATTTGTTTTGTAGTTTTTCTATGAAGGTGTCTATTTTAGTATCCATTTTATCCATCTTAGCAGTAAGTTGCTGGATTATAATTATCAGAGACTGAAGTTCTTTCTTGATGCTGGAGTCTTGAGAATTTGTCTTACTGGAACTCATTTCAGACTGATAAACTGACAGGAAAGTTTCCAAAGTGATTTCTGACAGGAATATTGTTAAGATTTCCTTTCTTTTTTAGATATAGTTCAAGAACTATATAAAACAAACATATTTAGAAAGAAAATTATTTCAAAAATTAATTTTTTAAGTAATTAATTCCTGTCAGTGTAATGAAATTGGTGGAGCTGAAGAAATCTGCTGCTATCCTGTGTTCATCCTTGGCCACGCCCCCTATAGTTTTGCTTTCTAATAGGGGCAAATGTCAATCGGTCTGATAAGAATGATTGCATTTCTTCAGAATGCTTCTGAGTGCCTGCAACAGTCGTTTAACACCTATTTAATTGTGAAATCTTGGAGTGGCTGTGATACAAATTTAACTTTCCATTCTTTGCCGGACACTGAAATACCCGATAGATTATAGACCATTGTGAGTAACCCCTTGGCCAAGTGTGCCATCTTTAGCAAAGATCAGTTTCAGGCCAAGTCATTATTTAATATGCTGCAGTGTCCTTAGCTTAACAGTTTCTGAATGTTTTGAGTTGTAGTTGGCAGCAGTAAGACAGACACACCCATCTTCATCCACGGCAGTAAAGAAATTTCATGTGAATGTAGTGACTTTCTGGTTTTGATTCCCAAATGTGCTGTGCACATCAGTCTTGCTTTGTCTATAGGTTTCTTCTTGTGCTTTGGCATACCTAGATGAGATTCCTGCAGCTTTAATGGTTGATTTCTCAGCTAAGTAGACTTAGTCACTTCTGAGGACATATCCTTGGCTGCATGATCGTTCATGTTAAGTCACATTTTCAATTCGGTCAGTGCATGTGCGTATTTAACAGCATCCAGCCATTCTGTCATGATGAAACCATTGCAATGTTGCATTTTTTTGGATCCTCTCTGGTAGCAGCTTTCAATTTTTTAAGATGTTCAACAGTTATTAGAAATTATGTTGCCACCTGTAAGTCTTCCATGTCTTCTCTAGCAAACCATCTTGATCTTTCCATAAAATATTCTGTACCTAGGGCATAGGCTTGTACTGTAGTTGAAGGTCATGCTGCCATAATGGCAGTAACATCTCTATGGATGTTACAGGTACCATGTGTGTAGAGTAAATATGGTCTGAAATGGCTTATGTTCAGATTCCACAATAAGTTGCTTTTTATGCTAATAATCGTGGACAATTTCTGATGTTAAAACCCCACTGGAAGCATTTCTTTCTGTGTGAGCCATAGAGAGTTTGTGCATCTGTTTAATGCTTTGGATTTGTAAGCATCTGGTATGTGTTCAGGGACTGCTCTCCGCTGTTGCTGATTACCTTACATTCTAGCTTAATGTTGATGCAGTCTTGTGCTTCACTGTTAGTGCACAGATTCGCTGACTGGCACCATGTTTGGATCACTTTCTAACAACTTTCTTTTTCCATAGAACCTTTATTGCTTATGCAAAATTCAAAGTACATGTAGAACAGTTAATTCAGAAAAAAAGAAAATGCATTTTATTTTCACTATTACAACCAAGCTTTCTGTATAAAATGAAACTACATACTAAATAAACTATATATGCAATGTGTGTTTTGAGCTCCGATCTTCAGTTTCCTTAATCTGAACTTTAATTTTTCTGACAAGGGTGGGGGATGGTGTCTCCATTTTCTAGTAATAAATTTCTTAGCAATGGTAAAAATAATATAAGAAAGAGTATAGTTATCATACAAAGCTATATTTCTAAACAAAGAAAAGTTGTCAGTCCAAATAATTTGACCAAAACTTATTACTCCAGTAATGCTGAATAAAGAGTCCATCCCCGGGCTGGTCCCCATGTGTCTTATAGACAGAGGCCAACAGTAACCTGTCTAATATATCCCTCACCACTTAACCTTTCAGCAACCTCCCATCATACTCCTTTGAACCAAAATACCCCCCCCCACACACACACACAGTTAAGACGCACATGTTATGGGGGATGCGGTTGGTTTGGGTTGTGTGGCTAGGCTAATAAAGGCCCATGTCATTAGTCTAGCATATCACTGTGAATATATGTATATACCATAATGATAGAGCTGCAAGAGCGTTGTCCAGCCTCGTCTTCAGTGTGCATGGCCAGAGTCTGCTGTCCTTTTCCTTGTTGTTTTTTTCTCCCTCTGTACTGTTCAGCACTGTTAATGAAACTGAAAGAGCTGGGCACACATGATACATAATGGGAAGTGGGAGTCTGTGGCTGCAGCAATCCTGTTGTAGATGGAGGGTAGACTACTACTTACTGATCTGTTATATACACATTTTTATTTCCATATCAAATATTGAATGAGTGGTAAACATGGTCCATGTATGTGTTGCTGAGTGGTAAATTAACTGGGCAACAGGTAGGACTTAGAGAATGATGGATTGTTTCACTGGATTCATAAAGTCTGGATCACTAGAAATATTAGCTCCAAGCTTGGTCAGACCACATTTATAGTTTATACTAGCCTTGTGATGCTCCTCTAAGATAAATTACAGAAGAAGATCACACAAACTTAGAGAATCTTGGAAAGAAGGGTTAAATCTCAGAGGAGACTTCTAGGAAAGGAATTGCAGCTTTTAGATGTGATGCTTGTATTTGGCTACAGTTTAGGATGGACATATTTATTGATAACTTTTGATAACCTACACTGCTTGACAAGGGACCACTTTGCCTGGGCCAAAATCAGTTAAAAACCGTCAACTGTTCATATATTTAGTCAAGTGTGATTTGTTTGTGACCACAAGGACTGTAGCACCTGAAGCTCGTCTGTCAACTACTGCTTCTTTAAGTTCTTGCAAATTCATATTCATTACTTTTGTAATGCTTGTACCTCTCAACTGCCCCTTATTATGAAGAACTGCATTTTGTACTGGAAGTGTTTGTCACATATTCATTATTAATTCTTTTGTTTTTTTTTTTTGTGGGTTTTTTTTGCAAATTTCCATGGTAAATAATAATGTGAAGTTGTTCTATCTCACCGTTCATTCTTTACTGATGATTTCGGAGCTGATCCTTCGGCTCCGAGTCGGCCAATTGCAAAGCTCGAGGTGTTCAAATAGCTTGAGGCCAAGTCCCTATCCCATGATGCACCTAGTTACCTCAGATCTAGTTTGCCGCTGCAACAGTAAACCTTTTTTTTTTTTAATTCTTTACTTAAAAAATTGCTAGTTATAGTTTTAAGGTAATTTAGAATAGTTTTATAAAGCTCTTCTAGCTTTTTGGTGTCCTTCCTACTTTATATCCCTTCCAAGTTCCCACTAGTGTGTTTTAAAATTTCTAGTTGGCCTCCTGTTTTAGGCCTAGTTTAAAACTCTTTTTCTAATATTACAGTGTGTTTATTCAGTGACCTTTTGTCACAGTTTATGGTCATTACTTAGATAGTGATAGTTATTTGCTGTGTGGTATGTTTAGTCTTAAGATTTTTTAGATAAGGCTTACTAGTTAATTACTGTTGAAGTTTGCAGTTCACAGTATCTTGTCCTATATTATTCCTTAGACAATTTTAGATAAGGTTTGTTGTGTCTCTTAGCAGTTATCCTATTTGTATTGCATAGTCTGCTTAGAAATTTCTTATTGTGTGCTTTAGACGGACTTTTCTGTCACTTTAACATTTATATTAGTATTACTGTGTGTGTGTGTGTGTGTGTGTGTGTGTGTGTGTGTGTGTGTGTGTGTGTGTGTGTGTGTGTGTGTGTGTGTGTGTGTGTGTGTGTGACTTAGCCTGATTTTATTTAAGGCTTGTGTGAATAATTACTGTTAAGAATTTTCTGTGGTGACAGTAATTTTTTCTTTGAGATTACTATGACTGACCAAGAGAAGCATCCTAAGTCAGGTTTTAAGAAGTGCCCAAAATGTGGCCAAAAGATGTCTGTAACAGACAGCCATGTAAATTGTCTCTACTTTCTAGGAGCCCTGCATTTACAGGATAGCTGTTCTATATGCCATTCCTTCTCCTCCAGGGTCCTACAGGAAAGGAAAAGAAAACTAATTGACAGAGGTTTGTTGTAACCATCCTTTCAAGGAGCTTTGAGCGATCCAAGATGGATTCAGCAAGTCCTCAAAGTCTTCTAAGACTTCAGACTCTAAGAAATCAAACAAAATATTCGACTTCGGCTCCACTGCCATCGGAACCGACAGTTTTTTCTTTGCGGAGCCGGTCCCCAGTCCGAAACTCCTAAGAGTCCATTACTTCAGTCGGTACCACCTTCAGTATGCTCATCTCGGTCCTCTATCAGCTTTTCTGATCTGGATGTGGATCGTGTGGTGCAGAAGCTGTTATCGGCACTGGCCTTGGCAAACATTTTATTGGCTTTGACCCAAATGGCTTCGGAGCCGAAGACTCTTGCACCAGCTCAAACTATTTCTCCTCCAGGCCATGCTGGTCCTTCGTAGCCAGAGGAGTCTGACCTTTTGATTGTGGACCCTCGGAGCTGACGCCTGCTCCAGTGTCTTTGGCTCTTTTCACTCTGATGTCCTCAGTGCCTATCGAGGACTCTAGGATTAGGTCTGGGGAGGATAGTCGGACCGACTTATGTCTGGTCGGGTCTGGGGAGGATAGTTGGTTCAGACTCTGCCTTTGGGGCTTCGGCTCAGATGAGCTCGGCTCCTACCTCTGGTTTGGATCGCACTGTCCTGGTGCCAGGGGTGTCGATGGTTTCTTTGGATCCGTCAGTTCCCTCACATGGGAGCAGAGGTGCTTTTGATGTCGTGAGGAGAGTCATGTCTCCCAAGACATCCTCGACCTCAGGTCTGGCTTCCTCCTCCCCTAAAGTGCTTGTCTTGGCTTCAGCCTCGCACATCCTGACCAAGCGTAGAGACCCAGAGCCTTAGGAAGCCCCGTTGGATGGCCCTTGCTCTTCCGAGACCTCTCCAGAAGCTCCCACTGATGAGGTTCCCCAGAAGAGATTGTGTAAGAGGAAACATCTAGATGACTCCCCAGGTGTCTCTAACATCGGATACTGACTTAGATGAGTGAGAAGTGTCCCCACGGTCCCCCTCTGAAGATATCTCATTCGCTGAGATACTTAGGCAGAGGGGTGACTGGCAGTCCAAAAGCCCTACTTGAGGATGAGTCCATTCTCCTGAAGGATTTCTGGTCTCAGCCCACCACCTCTTTGGTGTCTCCCCCCTTTGATGAGCTGATGCAGCTGGTCTCACGAAGGGTGTGGGAGTCTCCGGATGCTATGGAGCCTGTCCCTAGGAGGCCTAATAAGTTTATTTCTGCCCTCCTTGTCAAATCTTTCTTAACAAAAGGTGTTCCAGTTGATGCCATGGTGGTGGCGGCGGCAGCCACTAAAAAAGGAATGTCTGAAACTTCCTCGTCTGTCCATCCTCCTAACAGAGACTGCAGGATCATGGATAGATATGGGAAGCGTATGTTTAGTTTAGTGACTTTTTTGCTCTTTGTTCGCTCAACTGTCTTTTGGCTTTTCCCGGTTAGGGGTCGCTGCAGTGGAACTCCGGTCCGCTAATGATTGGCAGTAGATTTTTACGTGCTGGCTTGCCAGGCCCTAACGCACAACCTTCAGCAAAGGAACACCCATTCACGCATGTCAACACACATAAGACGCTCTAACTGAGAATCGAACGTGCAACGTCTAACTGTGAGGCGACAACGCTACCGCAGCACCACCACCGCAGTACCTCTTTGTTCGCTCAACTATTTAACCCATTTTGCCAGGTTACAAAGAGATCTCCTTAAAGTGCTAGGAGATGCTCTTCAGGGTACAGTAGCTGCAGGAGCTACTGACAAAGTTGCCTCCCAGCTTGCTACCCTTAGTTCTATAGTGAACTCATCCATGCGCCTCATCTCATATGCAGCTGATGGAACGAGTAGGGTAGTGGGTACAGGAGTTGCTCTTAGGAGACACTCCTGGATGCGTTTGTGTTCCTTTGTGGAGCCCTTCAAGTCATTCTTCGTGAATGCTCCCTTTGATGGCTCGTCCCTTTTTGGGCCTAAAGTGAAGGAAACCTTAACCAGGTGTAAGCAGGACGGAAAGACTCTTGTCTGCCGTCGGGGTCCATTTTTCCTCCCCTAGCAGATCCTACCCTAAGGGTCAAAGGGGAGGAAAAATTAGGTTCCGAAAAGCCCAAGGAGCCTTTCAGGACACACGTGGTGAACCCCCCTTCCAGAAGTAGAGGAGGGGCAATAATGGAAGATGCCCTCATGGCAGAGGGGGTCCGCAACACCAGGGCGTCAGAGATCACTTCTCGGGGAAGCCCTACCAATGCTCCTGAAAGGAGGCCCGACTGTCCTGCTCTGGAGGCAGTTGGGGGTCGCTTATCTTTGTACCCAGATGCCTGGCTGAAATTAAAGACAGCTGGGTACAAAGTATCATTTCCAGAGAATATTTCATCCCATTCGCCACACCCCCTCCACTCATAAGAAAAATCTCGGACATTCCACCCAGTTACAGGGAACAAGCAACAATAGAGGTCCAAATGTTGCTAAGAAAAAGAGTCGTCCAACCAGTCCCAGCAGACCAGACAGGATACGGAACTTGCTCAAGATTCTTTTTAGTCCCAAAAAAGATGGGGGACTGGAGACCCATGTTGAACCTCAGCAGACTGAACAAATATGTAAAGAAAGAGAAGTTTCAGATGGTCATTCTTCAGTCTATACTTCCCTTCTTAGAGAAAGACAATTGGATGTGCTGTATAGATCTGATGGATGCATACTACCACATAAAAATGGCCAGGCCATCCAAGGATCATCTGCACTTCTGGCTGGGAGCCAATCAATACCAGTTTTGAGCCCTGCCCTTTGGTCTCACTACAGCCTCCAGAGTGTTCACCAAATGCATGGCAGTGGTCACTGCTCACATGAGGCATCAAGGATTCCAGGTGTTTCCGTACCTAGACGATTGGCTCCTTACCGCCACTACCGGCATCAACTCATTCAGGCAAGGGAGTCCACTCTGTCACTCTGCAATCAAACTGGGCATTACAATCAACTGAGAAAAATCTGCCTTGTCACCATTGCAGCATATCGTTTTTATTGGGGCAGAACTGGACACCACCACCACACTAAGGCTTCCAATATAAAGAGTCTTTCTTCTTCTTCAGCATGTCAGCATTCTGATATCCAAAGACAGAGCACCAGCATCAGAAGTTCTGAAATTGTTAGGCATGATTGCAGCAGCAATTCTAGCCATACCACTAGCTCGTATCCACATGCGGATACTACAATGGCTGTTCACTCAATGGTCTTACCAAGAACTCCCATGTCTCACACGATAATGATCACAAATTCCTGCAAAAAGGATCTTCAGTGGTGGTTGACCTCACTTCATGTCATGATAGGATGCCAATTTCTGCTACCCCATCCAGCGGCCACAGTGACCATGGACGCTTCCCTGATAGGGTGGGGGGGGGGCATTTTCAGGGTAAGACAGCCCAAGGCACATGGACCGATCAAGAGACACATCTGCATATCAATGTCCTGGAGATGAGAGCAGTACTTTTGGCATTGCAGTACTTTCGGGACTCTCTTCCTCTGGGTATGATTGCGATTCAGACAGACATGTCGGTGGTCTGGTATTTGAACAAACAAGGAGGAACCAGGTCTTACCCCCTTTGTCGTGAGGTTCTGAGTATGGCACTGGGCTGTTTCCACCCAGCGCTTTCTGTTGGCAATGCACATCACGGGGAAATCCAATGCGATACAGACAAGCTGCCCCACGAGTGGTCCCTCAAAGAAATGGACAGGATATTCCGCAGGTGAGGCCAGCCTTTCTGCGACCTTTTTGCCAGTCACATGAACACGAAATGTAGAAGCTACTTTGCCCGATTCCCCCCTCTGGGAGAAGCCCTAAGAGACGCACTCATACACAATTGGCCCCGGGTCTCCTCTATGCATTTCCACCAATCCCGTTGATACCCAAGGTTCTACAGAAATTAAAAAACCCTGGGAAGGACCATCATTCTAATAGCCTCTCATTGGCCTCATCAAATTTGGTTGCCCTTCCTTCGACTTCATCTTTTGGAGGACCCTTGGATTCTGGACCCAGTTCCGGGCCTTCTGATGCACTCGTCAGGGGAACATCAGCCCTGTCTGCAGTTCCTGAAGCTGACAGCTTGGCTGCTCCAATTCCCATCATAGCCAGGTTCCATAACCTCTCCAATGAGACAGAACAAATCCTCTTATCTCATAAATCTTCTACTAGGAAGCTATATCTTAGCAAATGAAAAACATTTTCTATATGGGTCTCTCTAAGAACAATATTGATCCCTACCAAGCCCCCATGGCCTCCATTTTAGAGTTCTTCACTATGATTTTTAACAAAGGAGCTGCAGCAGCAACAGTTCGTGTTCATCAGGCTGCTATTTCTAATTTTCATCTTGGATATGAAGGATTGAATATTATGTCTCACAAGTTATCCAAAGCCTTTCTCAAAGGGACCTTTCATATTAGACCACCTGTGAAATCTCCCTATTCTCCATGGAATCTAAATTTTATGCTTTCCCACACAATTCTTCTGCCATTTGAACCAGCTTCCTCTTGTGACCTCAAATTTTTGTCATGGAAAACCATCTTTTTAGTAGCTATTACTTATGCCTGCAGAGTGTCAGAGCTTCAGGCGTTATCCATCAAGCCTCCTTATTTGATATTCCATCCTGACAAGAGTCTCACTTAGAACAAACACATAATTCTTGCCCAAAGTTTGCACTGAAACCAATCTCAACCAAATTATTGATTTGCCAGTCTTCTTCCCGAACCATTTAAACAATTTAGAGTACATGCCGCACAAACTTGATGTTCAAAGACAGCTCAGATTTTATTTGGATAGAAAGATTTCAGAAAATCAGACCAGCTTTTTGTTTCATTTTCAGACTCCAGGAAGGATATACCAGTGGCTAAAACAACTGTCTAAATGGTTATCCGATTGTATCACCTTTGCTTATTCAGCTGCCAATATGCCTTTGCAGCATAAAATTAAAGCTCACTCAACCAGAGCAGTCTCTACATCATCTGCTTTTTCTGCCAGACTTCCTATTGATAACATTTGTGCAGCAGCCACCCTTTGGATCCACGGTCCTGAGAAATATACTCCAGTGAGCCACCCGAGATTGATGGTGCTTTGGACGCTACCCATCAGTAAAGAATGAATGGAGAGATTAGAACAACTTCACATAAAGAAGTTATGTACGTACCATAACGTTCATGTGAGTTGTTCATCTCGCCTTCATTCTTACGTCCCTCCCTCCTACCCCCTCCTTTGCTGTTAGATGACCGAGATGCTGGATCCATCTTGGTTGTTCAATCCTTCTGTACCCTGTCTTGGGAGTGAAAGAATGACATATGGTGGTATTATACACAGCAAACAAGATCTGAGGTAACTCTAGGTGCATCATGGGATAGAGACTTGGCCTCGAGCTATTTGAAGACCTCGAGCTTTGCAATTGGCTGACTTGGAGCCGAGGGATCGGCTCTGAACCCATCAGTAAAGAATGAAGGCGAGATGAACAACTCACATGGAATGTTATGGTGAGTATATAACTTCTTTTTCAGTCCTGTTATTTAATCAGTAGAACTTTTAAGCATGAATTAACATATTTTAACCATACTGTGGGCTTGCTAGATGCTGGCTATTACTAAACAAGTGTGCCGCCACATTTTGGAGATAAAATGTTGAGAAATATGGTAATGCTGACTATTTTTTAGTTTTTGCTGCTTCTACTTCCTCCTTTCGTCTACGATCTTTCCTCATGTCGGTCTCTTCTCTAGGGACTGCTGTCTTCACCTTATGTGGCCAAAATATTTATTTTAAGTATAATATATTTATTTTTCCTACTTTTTACCCCCTCCCCCCACTGTCTGTTGGTCATCTGCACTTTCTTTGGTTAATCAGCCTACTCATTCCACATCTCTGGGGTGAAGGTCAACCAGTATGGGCCATCATTTAGACAACCATTGAGAGTGGTTTGAGATTTTCTGCTTTAGTTTCCCCAGTGTTAACTTTGTATATCCGACAGGGCAGTGAGGAGTGGTGTAGTGGACTGTCCACAGAAGCTGTCTCCTCACTTCCATATTGAATATGCCTTCTGAGCAGCCTTGTCCCTCCATATGTGGTCAGGTCTCAGCCAGGGAAATAGCACTGGGCAATGTGCCATGAATGACTGCATCCCTCCCAGACACCCCTAAGAGATGGGCCATGACCCTTCACTTCTTTACTCTGCCAGGTTCCTCCGGTGCTGGGGCTGCTAATTGAACCTCAGTCACCTAGGTAGTAGTCAGGTCTCCATCCATCTGTGCCATGGCACCAGGCTGAGTGTGAGTAAGTATTAATTGATTTGATTTGATCTTCTTATAGCCCATGGAATTCTCAAATGTTTTCTCCAGATAAAGTAAAACTTTTTCCCTCTGTACATTTTACTAACAGTCAGCTCTCACAGCTGTATGTTGCAGAGAAAAGCTTAGCTTTGACTAGATATTTGTTGACAGTGTGGTGACTTTAAAGTCTTATCTATATTTGCCTTATTTTTTTCTAATTACAAATGCAGATCAGCAGATTAGACCATAACTAAAGTGATCTGTCTGTGTAATACAGTGACCCAGAACATCTACAGCTGTATAGCAACAATGTATGGCATCTTACATAATGCATACATTGTACTGCCTCTAGATTTTCACCAAAGAATCATTACATTTGTTTACTGGTACATGATTGTGATCAGTTTACTGTCTGTATCCATGACCCATGTTGTTTGCAGAATAAATATTCTAAAAATAAGCATTGCAGTAAAACCATGTATTAGACGTAGACATAAAGCAGTGATTGTTTACACAGCATCTTTGTATATTTGTCTATTTTGTGAAATTATTTACTCATAGTAGTCAGCTACATAGAATTTAGGTGGTGTGGTAGTGTGATTTGTTTTAGTTTGTAAATGTCTGTATACTTTTGCAGCATTTCTGCATATGTATATGTAAGACCTATGTAACTGCTATGCTGTTTTGCACGTGTGTAGTGCAGTTGCATGTTCCTTTTGTGTCTTTCTGCCAGGTTCCTGTTAAGATAAAAAAAAAAAAAAAGATTGTCCAGTTACTATTTGTTTGACCTAATGGTCTGGTTAGTACAGCAGATTGCTGGGGCGAAGAGTGTGGGGTTGACAGTACTTTAGTAGTAGGAGATTGTGGATCTAAGAGCAAAGCAAGAAAGCGTTCTAAACTGGACTGACAGATGTTTCACATTTGCTAGTGAAACTCTGTGGTGTTTAGTAGGCAATTCTCTTTTACATAAACCGATCTTCCTTTTTTTATTCCAACACTATTCACTTGCTTGGCTATCCGTGGTGGTGCGACGGTAGCGTTGTTGCCTCACAGCAAGAGGTTCTCCCGTTCGATTCTCGGCTAGAGTGCGGGGAGTGCCTTCTGTGTGGAGTCTGCATGTCCTTCCTGTGGTTAGGTGGGCGTTCGAAAGACATGCGTAAATGGGCGTGCCTTAGTTGAAGGTTGAACGTCGAACTGGCACCTCGGCGTTAGTGAAAGTCTACTGCCAATCATTAGCGGACCGGAGTTCCACTGTAACGACCCCTAACCGGGAAAAGCAGAAAGACAACAACAGCATTCACTTGCTTTGCTGTTTTATTTTCCATTTCCTCAGTCATATGTGTTCTGGGTATGAGCTACTGAATGCTAGTCATGAATAGTGGAGTAGACAGCTCAGACTAGTTTACTTTAGTCGTTTTGACTGTTGTTTTTTGATCATGTGATCTGGAGTTAACATTGTGCTGAATTATGCAGTGGGACAGCTCTTACCAGAGACAAAGTGCTGTTCATTGGCAGTCTTTAACTTGCTAAGAGTGAATGTGTATCGAATATGCAAAGCAGTGCTGGTGTTAAGATTACAGCATTTGTTTTACTGACACTTAGCTGTAGTACATGTGGGGACCTGTGGGTCACCTGCAGAGTAGAGAGAGTGACAAAATTGCAGAGAAGCCTCAGGCAGAAATCACAGTTCTGGAAGCCTAGAAGACAGCATAGTGTGAAGAATGAGGAACAGACAGTAAAGCTTCATGAGCGGTAAAGGAGTTGAAAATGAAGTACCTTCTGTAAACGGAGTGCTTCCCAGGTAACAGCTGCAGGTGTTGGAGTGCTCCTTTTCTTTTAGGCAAGTATGTTTGTTTTTCTTTAAATTAGTCATACGTACCTTATAACGACTGTAGGTGTCTGAGACAGTGGCAGCTCAAGGATTGTGTAGGACTGGCTGCTGTGAAGAGCTTCTGTATTATGTTCACTGTGGTATTTCTGGGCTGCTGCATGGTTTTCTTTCTCAAAGAAAGTTGAGCGAGCTTCAGCTGTTTGTTGCTGACTGTAATGTAGACTGCAACTAAGACAAGAAATAACTGCATCTGGTGGGCTGAATGTAACTTAATGATAATTGTTATGTAAGGCAACTCTAACACGGTGATGGTGAACCTATGACAGGCTTGTCAAAGGTGACATGCCACGACATTTTGGGTGACACTCCAGCATTCACCAACACAGTAGTTTCTAAAGAAACTGAGCAAAAAGATAAGAAATATATGTGACCCTGCAATTATCTATTAAAACTCGGCAAAAAAAAAAAAAAAGCCATTAATTGCTATTAATCAAATCAAATGCAGTGCATTCCATATTTGTTTTTCAGTTCAATCCAAAATTACTTTTAAAAGTAGGGTAATTTTTTGGTGTACTAGTTTTAGCCCACTTATCAGTGTGAATATTATTTTCTCTATTGTAAGACACTGCTTTTTCTTTTATTTTTATAATACATAGCAGCACACATGCTTGGACTATATTTTTTAAATAAATGAATATGTAAAGAATTGTTTGTCTTTTGTTTGTGGGGGGAGGGGTGGTGCTGGTGGCTTCAAACATCAATGATTTGCCAGAAAACCAAAAGAATAACCGAAAATATGAGTCAGCCTGGAGAGTTGAGAAGTATGGTGGTGGCAATTAAATAACAGCAAGAAATCAATATTTTTTTCTCTTCTTTTTATTGTGGTTTTCAAACTAGCAGAGCAGGAAGATCCATTTTCTTTCATCCTAAAATTAAGGAACCTGTTAAATCTGAGATATGAACAGCAAAGCTCTATCTTTTTGAGTCCAAAATGATTTTACAGCAGATACAGGCTTGTACATACTCAGTGATGCCCAAGGATTGATTAATAATAAGATACATTTATCAAATTTATCCATTAGGGAGTTGTGCTTGGTTTACCCACGGTGGTGGTGCTGCGGTAGCATTGTCGCCTCACAGTAAGACGCTGTCCGGTTCGATTCTCAGCTAGAGCGTCTTCTGCATGGAGACATGCGTGAATGGGTATACCTTCATTGAAGGTTGTGTGTCAGGGCTGGTAACTCAGTACGTAAAAATCAACTACCAATCATTAGCGGACCGCAGGGGTAGTTCAACGAAGGTACGCCCATTTACACATGTCTCCACGCAGAAGACGCTCTAGCTGAGAATCGAACCGGACAGCGTCTTACTGTGAGGCGACAACGCTACCACAGCTAATATTTGGCCATTTACAGATAAAATCATAATGATGCAGAAACAGCTAAAATGTCTGCAGCACTTTGGAATGAGTTTATAGTGTTAGGAAAGTTCTACTTTTTTGCTAAATTTTTCTTCTGTCAGATTTTTAGAATGTGTTTGAAGTAATATTACAGTAGCAGAAGTGTGCAAGGCATTTCAAATGTGTCAGTGTAGCTAGCTAAATGTTTTGGTGGCTTTGGTGTTGGTGGAAGTAAGTATTTTAATACCATGCAGTACTAGTGTTACTTTGGTATGGAGTTACAAGTATTTTTTGCCCAGATGTACCTAATTTTTGAGAGTGCCTTTGTCCAGATTTTTGAAGTCTGCAAGTTTAAGTGGTATGAGAGAAGGAACAGTTAGGATTGAGAGGCGATTATCTTAATTTAACTTTTTATAGTTTGCAGGTGGTAATTTGATGAATTTAAGAGATCCCACTGATTCATCTAACTGAAGTTTAAATGTTGCTATGTTTTCATTGTTTAACATATAGGGAAAACTCCTCCCATAGGTGAAGGAGGAAACTTATCCCTGAATCGGGACATAATTTTGCTTACGAAACTCTAGTATCTTTCTACTTGTCTAGAATTGTACATGCTGGCATGAGGGCTGTTGAATGTGAAGCCAGGATGTATGAGATGACCCGTTGTTGCTTGATTAGTAATTTTTTTTTTTTTAATTTCTGAATACAATGAGTGTCATCAAAGTGAAGCTGTTTCTTTCCTGATTGTCTGTTTAGAACAATGATTCATGTGTTCGTAGGTGAGTACTAGGCTAGCTGCCATTGAGGGCCATTTTAAGCCTAATCACATGCTCTCAAAGGTGGGAATCAAACCTAGTACTTTGTGTTTGAAAGGTAAACACCTTAACCATTATGCCACCCCAACCATTAACTTTAGTTTGGTTACTTGACTTTAGGAGTGGGACAAACCTGTATAGTCACAGAACAAATGCACTCTGTAAGCACTTACACAAGTGCATGGATCGTGCTATCCCAAACAGAACCAAGACGCTATCCTCCAAAAAAAGGAAGCCAATGTGGTGGTCCCCTGCCATAAACAAACTCTACACCATAAGGAAGAAATTGTTGGAAAAGAGAGTAAAATCCCATGAGTGGAGGAGCTCCTTGGTCAGCCTCAGTAAGAAGCTAAGATCCCTTATAAGATCTTCCAAAGCTAGCTTTGAAAAAAAAATTGCCGCTGTTTCTAAGGGCAACTACAAAGCATTCTGTAGCTATGTCAAAAGTCTCCATGGCAATACTCAGATATGTTCTGAATTACAGCAAAACGGCACGGAAATTACAGAACCAACTGATATTGCCAACATCCTGGCAGATAGGTTCACTGCTAACTTTACCCCCCTCTCACTCCCTAAACGGCCCATATCTTTACAGGAAGAATGCAGAGTCCCTGTAGTCACATCTATGCAGGTAAAAGCTGCACTCTCTAAAACCAAAAACACAGCATTCATGGGACCGGACAGCATCCCAGGCTGCGTTTTACACGAACTTCAGAATGAACTGGCTCCCCACCATGTTCAAATCATAGTCTCACGTCAGACTTTGTGCCCACTGGCGCACAGCAACAGTTATGCCTTCTGAACCTGATCGACTTCTTTGAGGCAGTCACCAAAGCCGTAGACGAGGGTAAGGTGGTTCACACAGCCTATCTTGACCACACCAAGGCTTTCAACACCATCCCCCATTCTGGAATTATAGCTAAACTCACAAAACTAGGTATAAATCTCTGTCACAAGATGGGTTGCCAACTGGCTCACTGACAGAACTCACACTGTAAAGGTTGCAGACTCCAAATCTGACTTCAAACCAGTGACAAGTGGAGTACCACAGGGTTCAGTCCTGGGACCTCTCCTGTTAGCCTGTACTTCAGAGAAGTAAATGTCAAACACAGAAGGCCTCTGGCTAACTAAGTTCGCAGATGACTGCAAACTAGGAGCCATAGTAGAGTCCCCAAATGATGTGGACATCCTACTGAAGGGCCTCACTGAGACAGATAACTGGTGTCAGAGGCATGGCCTCAAGCTCAATGCCAAAAAGTGCGTTATCATCCCCTTTGGTAAAAACTCTGTACCCATGAACTACCACATAAACGGCAGTCTACTTTACACTGAATGTGTGCTAAAGAGACCTTGGGACCCAGGTGGACAGTAGTCTCTCCTTTGATAATCACATCGCCACGGTAGTCAAGAAATCCTTCTATGTGGCACACCTCATCACAAAAGGGTTCTCATCCAGGAAAAAAAGAGGTCATTGTTCCCCTCTACTTGGCACTCATTAGAACCATTATATAGAGTACAAAGCCCCTTTTGGAATGTACGTCACAAGACCTCTGCAGCAGCTGGAAAGGCCACAGAAGTACCTCACAAAGAGGATTACTGGCCTCAAACAGATGCCCTACACTGACCGTGTCAAAAAACTCCAGCTTTACTCTGTAGCATATCGCCTCCTCCGAGGAGATCTCTGCCAAACATATGAAGCTATGTTGAACTCAGAACTGTTGGACAATGCTACACCTAAAGAAATCCCAGCCCCTCCAAGCTAAATGCTCTACGGACCTAAACCTTGTCACCACAATAAACAGGACATGCTGGAGGGATAGATTCCTGTCCCAGAGACTTCCTATACTCTAAAACAAGCTACCCATCTATGTCAAGAAAAATCTTGATGAGTGGATGGGAAATGGGTATTACACCCGGGGGATCACTTCTGTTGCTCTGCTCGACAGGGGCACAGGAAATTAACTTTCTTGGGTGGAGTAAGCCAGGGAATCTTGTTGGCTAGGCTTACTTAGGTCCTTGGGCTGATAGCCTAGTACCAACCTATGTACTCATGCTGGTTAGTGGTCACTAAGCAAACAAAGGACCCTTTGGAGGATGACCAAATGCCAGTCTGTTTTCTTTTTAACTCTGTTCATGTAAGAAAGGTTGCTTGTAAAAATATGAAAATGTTATTGCGCTGCAGCTGGTATATTTTTTAGCAGTGCTCCTTTAATGACATATATATATATATATATATATATATATATATATATATATATATATGTGTGTGCGTATGGATATGTGTGTATATGTATGTATGTATATATATATGTATATATATATATATATATATATATATATATATATATATATATATATATATGTGTGTGTGTGTGTGTGTGTGTGTGTGTGTGTATATATATATATATATATATATATATATATATATATATATATATATATATATATATACACACACACACAAGGCTTACATGCTTATATTTCTAAGTACTTGGACTTTATGAATTAAATGTGTGTATGGAGACAGAATGGCTAATATGCTGTGGACAAACCTCATTGTATGGGTGGAAATGAGAGTAGTCAAGCTGTCCACTTAGACAGTATTGGATAACCAAACAGAAACTGTTATGGACAGACATTTACTACTCGCCTCAAGTAACCTCCCTTTACTTAACATAAAAAATAAAAATAAACATATTGCACTCACGTAAAGTAAACATTTGCTTCACAAAATGTCTCCCATCTGAAACTAAAATAAGGGCAAATTTGGTTTATATATATTTATTAAAAAGAAGGTTCATCTAAAAAAACTCATCTAAACGTAATACCCCCAAAACCCTTATGGAGTTTCTTCTTTTTTTGAAATATCCTCCCCTCTTTTCATCTCTGCTTATACTGTTGGCTGCTCTTGTCTTACTCTTCCACCAACAACATTAAGGTTTCCTCCCCTGCTAAGTGGAAATGCACCTCTGTTACATCTCTGCCGAGCTAAGAGAAATAAGGATGTTTTAATTTCCATTCAGCTTCCTTTATTCATATATCCATGTATGCACATCCTTTCAGTCTTGTTCCATGTATGCACATCCCTTCAGTCTTGTTCCATGCCTTCACACTTTTCATTGCATGCTTCACCCACTCTCATTTGCTTATACTACCACCTTTAACTTACAAGAGAATTCCTTAAATTACCCAGATTCCTCTATACGTTCACCCTTATAATACTCCTACTGCTTCTATTCAGCAGCATTGAAAATAACTCTGGCCTATCTCTTTCATCTTGTGTCTTAATGCCCATAGTATCAAGAACAAAACAGACCAGCTTAACAGCTTTTTCACCATCCACCGCTCTGACCTAATAGCTATAACAGAATTTTGGCGCAAACCTGCTGATCAGTCTATCCATCACTTCTTCCCAGGGGGCAACTATTATCTTGATGGGAGACCTGGTTCTAAACCTGGTGGAGAAACACTACTGCTTTTTTATCTAATTTAAATGCTCAACTCTTAGCATAGAGCAACACTACATCACACTGTCTTAACTGGCCAGCTCTCTGTACTCTCCCCTAACAACTTTTCTATTCATTTTGATGTCACTTAATTGGCCCCTCCTGCCTCAGCCAGATTCAGAACCCTTTTGCTTGAAATTACCTCCTTGGTAAAAATATCTTAAAACCAGCATCCTAGTAGTGGACGTCTTGGTCATAATCAAAATAATATCTTGCTGATTCATAATATCTTGCGATTCATAATGACTTCAAACTGACACAACTGGTCGCTGTACCCACCAGACCAAACCCTAACTCTTCTCATCATTCACTCCTTGATGATGTCCTTCAAGGATGCATCTGCAGTCCTAACAAATGGGTTGTCCTGTCGTCAGGCAGCCCTTCGGTCGGACGGATTCCAAAGTCTGGGTCTGGCCTCGGCTGGTGTCGCACTTCACCCGACGTCATCTCTGCTGGTCTTCGGGTATAAAGGCATCAGCCGACGCCATTTTCCTCAGTCTTTCTTGCCGCATGGCGCCCGAAGCAGAAGCTGTTCGCAAGTGCCGGTCGGTCAGATCCAGAGATTACTACTACCGAATACTACTTCGAAGACTTTTAAAAAGCTAAGTACCCCGTTGGGGACTCTTTCTTGCCTCAGCCGATGTCAGAAAAAGTAAATAACTGTTTAACTTGTGGGAAACAAATACCTCATAAAGATTTCCACTCTTACTGCTTACCTTGTTTAGGCCCAGACCACGACGTAGCAGCCTGTTTAGCCTGTGCTTCCTTCAACCGACGAACGCTTAGGCGTCGGTCTGAGTTTGCAGAACAGTTTTTCGGCTCAGATTTTGCGTACATTATGCCGTCGGATCCTCCGACTTCTCAAAATGTTAAAAAACGCAAAGAAAAGACCGACACTCGCGGTCCGGGGTTTCCGCGAAACCAACGTTAAACAAACCATGAGTGTCTCGGTTTCGGCCGAAACCGAGCAAACGGGTCAATCTTCAGCCGAATCCATGACTACTACCGAGGCTCCTGCTACCCTAGTTGAATCGGCCTCTGAAGTTTTGCCTACTAATGTGGTCCCTCTAGAATTATCGGACACCATCCCTTTGGATGTCTCTACCCCAGCACGTGGTGCTGCTAGGCCTCCTGCAGCCATGTCTATTAAGGCCTTTGCCAGGGCTAAAGCAGCCAAAACTGCTAAATCAGTGCCTGTTAAGCCCCCTCACACAGGCCCAGTTCCAGTTCTCAAATGCTTACTCTGGCAGAGGATCTCATCTCTTTAATAAGGGGATCCCAATCTCACCCAGACAGGGCCTCTCAGCCTCCAGAAAAGAGACCTAGAGCAGAGCCCCCAGAGCCAGTGTCCTCAGATGATTCTTCTGATGATTCAGACATTACAGACCATCCAGAGGCTCCTTTTTCTACTTATGAAGATTCCGATGCTGAAGAATCTATTCCTTCTGCCTCTCCACCAGAGGAATTTTCCTTTGGGGAAACCTTACATGCCATGAGAGAGCAATTCCAATGGCAGGGACAAGATTTCTCAGATTCAAGAAAAGGCTTAGGACCTTTCTACACTTACCGCAACATAGGCCCTTAGCTATACCTCCAGTTCTGCCTGTTGTGGATGATGCATTTAATGATGTTTGCACTGCTCCTGATACCTTACCTCCAGCCCCTGCCAAACCCGATAGGTTTTACAGGGTACCGGACACTCATCACCACCTATACAAGGCCCCACTTGCAGATCCTGAGACTATCTCCCAGGGGCCTAAGGCAGTAGCCGACCTCAGCAAAAACCCTCTCCCTTCTGAAAGGGAATCCAGGTCCTTAGAGAGATGGGGTAAAAAAGTTTACACCTCTGCTACTCTCTCAGCTAGAGCTTTGAACTGTCAGTTTCATATGATCCAATACCAAGAGTTTATGCTTGATCAGTTAACTAAGATAAGAAATATGTTTTAGAAATGGTGAATAACATTCAGCAGGTTAGTAACCATTCTTTAAAATGTGGCTATGATGCACTGGAGGCTTCATTTAGATCAGCCATGACTGGCACAGTTATAAGAAGGCATGCATGGTTGAAAGAACAGGTCTTGCCGGATCATGTTAAAGCAAAGCTGTTAGATGCTCCTATGGATAAGGCCAGTCTATTTGGTTCTCCTGTTCAGCAAGTAATGAAGAAAATGGAAGAGAAGGCAAAATCTGTACAAACAGTTAAAGATTTCTTACAGGTTCAGCCCCCAAGGTTTAGCAGGAACTGGCCTTCCAAAAATTGGTCCTTTCCAGACTCCTCTAAGTCTCAGAGAGGCAGGAATAGGCGTTCCAGAGGCAGAAATCAATCCAGAGGAGGTGCCTACAGAGGACACCAGTGGCAAGGCAATAACCAGCGAGGCACAGACACAACCACTGCCACTGCAACAGGACAATCACAGTGACTTGGCTCTGACACCGCCTACCAGGGAACAAATAGCAGCACCCTTAGGCGGAAAGTTAGCCTTATTTTCAAAAAATTGGCACTATATCACAAAAGACAAGTGGATTTTGCAGACTATAGACCAAGGCTACAGGTTTCATCTCCACACCTTACCAGTAAAAAGAGGAATGCCAAACCTACCTCGAAATCAGAAAACAGAAGCTCTAAAACAGATAGCTCAATTAACAAAGATGAGAGCTGTGGAAAGAGTACCACCAACAGAACGGGGCAAAGGATTCTACTCTTCCTAGTACCAAGAAAAGAGAAAAGTTGGAGACCTATTCTCGACCTGTCCGCCTTAAACACATTCATCATTGTTCCAAAATTCAAAATGCTGACCCTACAGCAACTTTTTCCCATGCTGGGCAAGGAGTGTTGGCTGGTAACTCTAGATCTCAAGGAGGCATACCTGCACGTCCCCATACGACCAAATTGCAGAAGATACCTCAGATTTCTTGCAGGATCAGAGCATTATCAATTCTCAGCATTGCCCTTTGGCTTATCTACTGCGCCCAGAGTATTCACAAAATGCCTGGCATCAGTAATCGCTCATTGCAGGCTACAGGGAATCCAAATTTATCCATACCTGGACGACTGCCTGATACAAGCGGACAACAAAAGCAAGCTGACAAAAGACTTACAAAGAGTCATTTGCTTACTACAAGCCCTGGGATACACAGTCAATTTAATAAGTCAAGACTAATACCATCCCAAACAAGAACATTCTTGGGTGCAGAATTGGACACAGTAAAACAGATGGCATTCCTAACTGCAGAAAAACAAGAACAACTCCCTCTTTACTTCTTGGCATTAACAAAGCAGAACAAACTAACAGCAAGGAAAGTACTGCAGGCCTTGGGCTTCATGGCATCATGCATAATCCTGGTCCCCCATGCCAGACTACATATGAGAAAACTACAGTGGTACCTAAAGAATTTATGGTCTCAACACAGGCACAGCTTAGAAACCGAAATACCACTAATCCCATGCCTGAAACAAGAGTTCCTATGGTGGGCTCAAGCATGCCAGTCAAACCCAGGCTTGCCCTTCCACAACTTCCAAGCAAGCCAAACCATCACAACGGACGCCTCAGACCTAGGTTGGGGGGCCCACATGCTAGACAAATGCATACAAGGATTATGGACCCCAGATCAACTGCACCTGCACATAAATCAAAAAGAAATGCTGGCAGTAAAACTAGCAATCCAGAATTTCAGACCATTCCTCAAAGAAGGCCATTTGATGATAAGGACAGACAACACCACAGTCATGTGGTACATCAACAAACAGGGAGGCACTCATTCATACCCCCTATGCCGAATGACTCTGGACCTATGGAATATGGCTCTGAGCTACAACATTCAGTTACAGGCAATATTTGTACCGGGAAAAGAAAACATCCTAGCAGGCATGTTAAGCAGAACTACCTCGGATGCTCACGAATGGATGCTACACCCGGACATCTTCAAGGCCATCACACAGAAATGGGGAATGCCACAAATAGACCTATTCGCATCCCCACAAAATCACCAGCTCAAGAAATTCTGCACAAAGACATACCACCCACTTGCATGGAAGGTGGACTCTCTATCCTTCAGTTGGAAAGGCCTGACAGCATATGCATTTCCACCTCTTCCTTTGATGCACAAGGTACTACTGAAAATCAAAGAGGAGCGTCCAAGGATAATTCTGATAGCTCCAAATTGGCCAAGACAACACTGGTATCCATTGCTGAGGAGCATGTCTCGGGGGAGAACGTGGACAACTACCCCTGATGCCTTTGATGTTAACTCAGAACGACTACAACATCATGCATCCAAATCTAAAAACTCTGCAACTAACTGCCTGGAACATTACATAACAGCAACTAACCCAGATTTATCCCAAAGGGTTAAAGACATTATCCTGGAGTCCCGCAGACCTTCTACAAGAAGGAACTATGCAGGGAAATGGAAAAGGTTTGTCATTTGGAGCACTGAAAGAGGAAAAGATGTGTCAAAGATAGATATTGCCAACATCCTGGAGTATTTGGCAGAGCTTCTCCATACAGGCCTGTCCTATTCCTCCATCAAGATACATGCATCAGCTATTTCTGCAGAATACAGCTTCGATCCCCCTGTCTTCTCACATCCTCTACTCAGGCAGTCCCTCAGAGGAATCAAGAATGTAAAACCTCCTAGGAAACCACCATTACCAGCATGGGACTTTAACTTTGTGCTAGAAAAATTGACACTCCCTCCATTCGAACCAGCAGCAACAGCAGATCTTCAACACCTATCCTGGAAAACTGCTTTCCTACTGGCAATTACTTCAGCAAGAAGGGTTTCGGAACTACAGGCCTTAATGGCAGTACAACCCTTCCTAATCTTCCATCAAGATAGAGTATCCATGAGAACTAATCCTACATTTATGCCTAAGGTGGTATCCAGAGTGTCTCTAAACCAGGCAATCCACCTACCTACCTTCTTTCCCAATCCACAGAACAGGGGAAAGACTGCTGCATACCTTGGATGTACATAGACAGTTGCGCTACTACCTGGACAGAACCAAGGGCAATAGAAAAACTGACCAGCTTCTAGTAGCCTATGCAACAGGAAGGGAAGGAAAAGCAATTTCCAAACAGACAATCTCCAAGTGGATAGGAAATTGCATAAGATTCTGTTACTCCTACCATGGAAAGCCAATTCCACAGAACATAAGACCTCACTCTACAAGGGCTACAGCCACTACCACAGCTTTCTTACGAGGAGTGGCTGCCAAGGACATTATTGAGGCGGCTACTTGGACCTCCGTGCATACATTTGCCAAGGATTATAACTTACCTCTATACTCTAGATCCCGAGCAGGGTTTGCCACTGCTGTATTGCAAGGGATCCTAACTACACCATAATCCTTCTTCCTCCTCCCCTAGTTTGGCTATGGTATTCTACCCATTTGTTAGGACTGCAGATGCATCCTTGAAGGACATAGTACAGTTTTGTACCTACCATAAATGTAGATGTCCGAACAGGATAGCATCTGCAGTCAGGATTACCCACCCTCCTTCCCCTCTGTGGTATTCCTAGGGTATTTACCCTCCTAATAGCTAGCTGGGGGGGGGGATCTCTTATGGTGTATTTGTTTGTATATATGTACATACATGCTTATTTTTTGTGTTTGCCTACCTTTTTTTTGGAAACATTGGCATTTACCCAAAATTTAGTTTTCCAAGAGGGCAACTGGCATCTGGGGCAAGAAACACTGAGGAAAATGGCGTCGGCTGATGCCTTTATACCCGAAGACCAGCAGAGATGACATCGGGTGAAGTGCGACACCAGCCGAGGCCAGACCCAGACTTTGGAATCCGGCCGACCGAAGGGCTGCCTGACGACAGGACAACCCATTTGTTAGGACTGCAGATGCTATCCTGTTCGGACATCTACATTTATGGTAGGTACAAAACTGTACTTTTTTACTAATATCCCTAACATTATTTCTCAAATTCACATTCCGTCCACTTCCTTCAGTGATCATTGTCTCAAATTCTCATTCCGTCCACTTCCTTCAGTGATCATTGTCCAATCAGCTTCAATATCTCCCACCACGTAAACAAAACCTCTCCCTCATATCATTCTGGAACAAATCCAATTCTAGCATTCTCAAACTGAAGACAATACTAGCCTCATTAGACTAGTCTCTTATTCTCTCTTCTACTGACCTTAACTACTGCAACATTCTCCTTACACAAATTATGTCAAACCACTAGGACTGTCTTTCCTAAAATCACGTGGTTCTATAAACCCCCAAAAAACAATTAGCTTGCATATGAATTCCAAAGCTCCTTAGTGTTTGGGACAATGCCTGGCATACTTGGAAAAACAACCCACCTTCAGCCTCTGGCCAACACTATACTACGCTAAGAAGTCTAATTAAACAGGCAATCGGGTAATATAAAAGGCATGTTATGAAAAAGCATCAGTCATCCCTTTTCAACTTACCTAAAAAAAAATTCTGGGTAGAAGTCAACCACCTGATAGGCTATACAGATCCAGCTAACACCCACTCCGCCTCCTCCACTCACCTCACAGGCACTGATTTCAGTATCCACTTTAGTACACTTCTCATCCCTGATTCCATTAATAACGCCTCTTCTCCCCTAACCTCTCTCCTCCCCTTATATTCCCACATTCCATTTCAAAACAGTCAAAGCTAAACCCATAGTACCACTACTAGAAGTAAAAACTGACTCACCTGCTTGTCTTTATAATCTTCTCTCATGGTTTTTATTCCTGTGTAAGGAGTTTGTATTCCCCTCCCCAAAATAACTAATTTCTCCATGCCACTGACTTTCATCCTATTTGTATTCTTGCTGTACAGTCCTTGAAAAATTATTTTGTAATCAGCTCACCCAATTACATCTTTCACTGTTGTATATTGTCCTTAAAACAGCATGGTGTTTGGGCAGGTAGGAGCACTTCTACAGCACTCTGGACACTTGCTGATTAACTTCCTCTTAGCTGTGGACAAAGGCATCCTAACTGATGGGAGCCATCTTTAGTGACCTTGCTAGAACTTTTGATCTTGTTGACCATAACATACTCTTAGATCAATAGTTGTTGTTTAACGAATGTATTTATATTTCAAAGTATAAAACATTGGTCCCTGGGGGACTAAATAATTAGTTAAATTGGAAATGTTTACTTTAAATGTGAAGTGTTATTATTTAATTGAAACTCATCAGAGTTTAATTGATGAATGGGTTGTATAAAAATGGAGGATTTAGATTATATATTTGTATTCCTTGAAGGTGGTTACACCGAGGGGCTAGAATAAGTGAATAAAAGTATTCTGTTTTGCTACGGAATTGCTGCTGAACTCCTCTGTTTCTTTGCAATCCTACATCCCTTTTGGTTTTGTTCATTGTTGAAATTGGTCCAGATACAGCTCTCTGGTTCAAAAATTATCTTTCCGATTGGTACTTTTCTGTTCAGTTTTTCTGTTCAGTTTCAGAACACCCTCTCTGCTTCCACTCTTCTCCTTAAAGGAGTCCCTCTGGATTCCATTCTGGCTTCTCTTCTTTTTTTTTTTTTTTCCCATTTTCATCAATGAACTGCCACTTGACCTCCCTCACCTTTCTCTCTCTTACTGTATGCTGATGACATGGTCTTATTCCATTCAAACCTGACCTCCTTGGCCAGATAGCAACAATTGTAACCTGGGTGATTTTCTCTTATCAAATGGCTTAATAATAAAAAGTTAATTCTGAACACTTCCAAAACTAAAACAATGCTGTTTGGCACCTCCTCTTAACAACAACAAAAATTCTCAGTCTCTTCTTATCCATGACCATCTTGACATCCTCATTGATCAGGTCATGTCAGTCAATGATCATTGTCCAATGAGCTTCAGTATCTCTCATCACCTAAACAAAGTCCCTCACTCATATCATTCTGGAAAAAATCCCAATCCAACATTCTCAAACTAAAGACAATTCTAGCCCCATTAGACTGGTTTCCTATTCTGTCTTCTGACCCTCATACAGCAGATCCTCACTAACATCCAGGACTCCCTCTTTCCTAAAATCACATGACTGTATAACCCCCCCCCCCCCCAAAAAAAATAGCTAACAAAGGAACTCAAATGCCTCCTTAGTCTCCGGTATGTGGCTTAATCCCGTTACCTAGAAGAAATAAAGAAGAAAATAAATTCACACCTTTCCCCCCTTTCTTTCCAGTCCAACCAGGAGCCATTCTGCTATCACAGCTTGGATATAGATTCCTGCTGGTTGTAGCTGCATCCAAGAAAAAATCCTCCAGCATCCAAACTATAAGCAATTCTTATCTGCAGTTTCATTATCCTCTGCCTTAGAAAGGAGCATCATTGTATCACGCATAATAATGCCAGTTGGCTACCTGTCTATCAAAGTAAACTTTATTGTTGATCAGATGTACACAGCAGTGCAAGCTGAACAAATTACATTGCTTTGGTCCTCATGCAAGACATATAACAGTGAGCACTTAGTTTGAATGACAGTAAGACGAATGTACGTACAGTAATAATTAAAATATTAGCAACACAATAACTTACCACAATTGGACAGGAAGACATTAGACAATATTGTACTAGTAAGTTTTGCAAGACTATGACTTCACATTGTGATTGCTTAGAATATTGCACTTCATCAGTTTTAGTATGATATATTCTGATGTTCATATCACATATGCATGAAGTGGTCACTCTCTCCTGATTATATGCATGAAGTGGTCACTCTCTCCTGACTATTGCACATTCAGGAAGTAATAGCATAAGAAGTCAGGCTAACTGTACCAGTTATTGAAGCAATTTGCCAGAGTGATTACTATAGCTGATACTTCGTAGCAAGTGGCGTATTGATCTAATTATTTGCCATCATGCCTGGCATTCAAGTTCAGCAGACTTATGGATAGAGGGAGAAGCTCCTGTTCAGGTTCAGTCTAGATGTTTTGCAGTGTAAGCTGTGTTACCGCCTGCCTGAGGAAAGGCAGAAGTACGTGCCATGGGCAAGTGTCAGCCAGCTTCTTTGATCTCAACTGAACAAGCTACTCAAAGAACACTCCTGTCATTCCTTTTCCTCCACAGCCTCTTCATACGACCCCCCCCATTTACTATCTAAGAAGTCTTGACCACTCTGGTCTGCTTCTTCAATGTCACAGAACTACACTTCATCACAGTAACCATGCCTTCTCCATCCAAGGCCCAAAACTCTGGGAATCCCATGCTACTAATCTTAAAGACCTCCCCTCCTACCTGTTACTTTGTTCAACTTAAAGATCATCTCAGGTCCGAGTCTGTTTGCAAATGCTTTCCCTCTGGACACATCACCACACCCCCCACTCTTCACCAGGCAGGCACCTTTATCTTCCCTTGCACAAATATTTGAGAGCTCTTCCGCATGTAGATGTGATGTATAGCTAATTTCTGTGTGCCCTAACCTTACTGTTGCTATCTTTAACACTTTATGCTCTGTCCCCTCACTGTTTCACTCTCTTCTTCCCTTCTCATTCTAACCATCCCTTCCTGTTGTGCTCTGTACTGTGCACTTGATTCAGTGCCATCTTCATATGACAGTTTGTTTGTATTCACAAATTCTTGTTAACTTGCTTGTTTACTGTAAAATATTTGCCTTGGCTGAGACTGAAGTAGGTCGATTTGGATCAGTGCACTACTACCATGGTCAATAAGTTAATTTAGTACATAAATAAATAAATTATTTAAAAAGACTTTCAACCAGCCAGTATAAAACTGCATCACTTCAGAATTAGAAAGAAAATTAAGAAAATTAAAATAATAGTAACCCAAATTATAATGCAGTGTAACATGCACTGTATTCCACTAATTTACTCTTAAACCTTGCATGCAGTCCATAAAATGTCAGGAAAGAACTGTGACAAAGCAACTAAAAAGTAAAATAAAAGGGTAGTGAAGGGGACAGAGGAAAGCGGGACTAAGCTACTGTGTGGAAGTTGACGATTCATTTGAAAGTAACTGTTAAGACCTGTAAAATAAGTATTAAACTGTAAAACATAGGCCTCTGACAATAACTATCAGATTTGTATAATAGATGATGATAGGTAGTCTGATCTCGCTTTCATTTTTACGTATGGGTTCGGAGCTGATTCTCTGCTCCAACTCGGCCGATTTACAAGCTGGAAGACTTCTAGTTGGGTCGTGGCTAAGCAGGTATCCCGTGGTGCACCAGTACAATCCTCAGATCTCGTTTGCCACTTTGACGAGCTCGGTTGTGCTTCTCTTGGCTGTGGCTAAGTTTTTCAAATTCTTTATATTCAATATCATATTTCAATGCTTTATTAGAACTTTTATTGTATATTTAGTGTTGCTACTATATTAGGCAGTTGTATTGCTTGCCCTTTTTGAGTGTAACTTAGTTTACTAGTGGTTATTGGTATCCTGTGTGCCAGTTAGTTTTAGGCGCCATTGCGCATTTTGTGATTATTAGATAGAGTATTAGTTTTTGGCGTTTTTTCGCTGTTAGTCAACAGGGGCTCCCGTTGTCTTGTCTGTTGTTATTCTGACTTTTTTTGGTCACTATTGGCAGTTAGTTTTCTGCTATATTGAGATTGTTTGTTTTTGGCGGGGATCCACTTGTGAATTTACTAGGATTGCAGCACTCCTCCCCAGAGAGCACCCACTTCAGTCTCAGACCCTACTCTCTCTGGAGACAGCAGAGACCCGCAGCCTCAGGAGCTATCAGCTGGTGGCCCCCACACTTCCTTGGCTTCTTCGGAATGTCCTACCGAGGAGCCTCCCTGGAAGAGGTTATGGAAGAGGTTATGTAAGAGGAAACATGTTGACTCCCGGGATGAGTCTTTGACATCGGGCACTGACCTCGAGAAGTCTGAAGGGTCCCCCAAGTCATCCTCTGATGTCTCCTTTGTGGACGTTTTAGAGATCCTTGGGCAGAGGTGCGACTGGCCTACTGTTAACCCTTCTGATGAGGAGTCTGTGTATCTGAAGGCTTTCGGGTCTCAACCTTCTGCCTCTTGGGTGTCTCCACCTTTTGACGAACTGATGGATCTAGTTAGTCAAAAGGTGTGGGATACTCCTGACACCGTGGAGCCAGTCGCCAGGAGACCGAACAAGTTCTTGTCTGTCCCTCCTGGTAAAGAGTTCTTGTCCAAGGGCATTCCCGTAGATGCCATGGTGGTGGCGGCGGCCATGAAGAAGGAGTTGGCGGAGACTTCATCTGTTCATCTGCCAAACAAGGAGTCTCGACAGATGGACAGATTTGGGAAGCATATCTTTAGTTCAGCGGCCTTTACCTTTTGATCGCTGAACTATCTTAAGCACTTCACGAGGTTGCAGAGGGCTCTCCTCAAGGAGTTAGGAGATTCCATACAAGGTGTGTGTACTGAGGGAGTTCCTGACAAGATTTCTACTCAATTGTCCACCTTGAATTCTGTGGTCAACTCCTCTGCGACTTATCTCTTACGCTGTGGATGGAGCGAGTAGAGCAGCGGGTTCCGGAGTTGTCTTGAGGAGCCACACCTGGATGCGCTTATGTAATTTTGCGAAACCATTCAAGTCTACTTTCACCAACGCCTCGTTTAATGGTTCCTCATTGTTTGGTTTCAAGGTGAAGGATACACTCACTACCGAGTGAGCAAGAAGGAAAGACTGCTGTGGGAGTGCATTTTACTGTCCCTTCCAGACTATAACCCAGGGGTCAAAAGGGCAGTAAAATGTGGTTCAAGATGTCCCAGAGGTTCTTTCCTGACACACAGGGTGAATCGTCCTTCAGAGGCAGAGGAGGAGGAAATGGCAGATGTTGCCCTAGAGGCAGGGATGGTCCGCAATACCAACAAGGCCGTGATTCCTTTCGAGTATGGCCTTATCACAGCGCTCCTGATGTGGAGCCCGACTGCGCTTCTCTGGGGCCGGTCGCATTTCTTTGTACCAAGAAGCCTGGCTAAATATCACCCAAGACAAGTGGATACAAAGAGTTGTTACCAGAGGATATATCATACCCTTTTCCCTATCCTCGTTTGTTCCCAAAAGGATCCCATATGTACCACCCAATCACAGGGATCAGGCAACTGTGGAGATCAACAAGTTTCTCTTAAAAAGAGTCATCCAGCCCGTCCCAGCAGACCAGATAGGATCCGGAACTTACTCCAGGTTCTTTTTAGTTCCAAAACGAACCGGAGATTGGAGGCCCATATTGGACCTCAGCAGATTGAACGAATCAGTGAAGAAGGACAAGTTTCGGATGGTAACACTGCAGTCTATACTCCCGTTGCTAGGGAAAGACTTTTGGATGTGCGCTCTGGATCTTCAGGTCACCAACTACCACATAAAAATGGACAAGGCGTCCAGACGCCATCTACGCTTCCGGCTGGGAGCCAGTCACTATCAGTTTCGTGCTCTGCCCTTTGGTCTCACCACAGCCCCCAGGGTGTTCACCAAATGCATGGCAGTAGTGACAGCTCACTTGAGACGTCAAGGATTCCAGGTGTGTCCTTATTTGGACGACTGGCTTCTGACCACCCCCACCAGGCATCTACTCCTCCAAAACAGGGACGCCACGATTCAACTTTGTGCTCAGTTAGGGATCTCCATAAATTGGAAAAAATCTGCATTATTGCCCTCGCAATCTGTGATTTTTATAGGCGCAGAGGTAGACACAGTGAACATGACAGCTCGTTTCCCCGCCGAAAGGGCACAGAACTTAATCTCCCAAGTCTGACATTTTCTTCCATTGTGAAAAGTCAAAGCGAAGTGGGTTCTTCAGCTCCTCGGGACTATGGCTTCCACAATTCTATTAGTACCATTAGCCAGGTTGCATCTGGTGGTTTGGTATATCAACAAACAGGGTGGTACCAGATCTTACCCACTTGGTTGAGAGGCCATGCGAGTTTGGGAATGGGCGATTTGTTTCCAGCACTTTCTGGTTGCAATACACATTCCAGGGACGACCAACGTGATAGCCAACAAGCTCAGCTGGGCAATCCTAATGCCTCATGAGTGGTCTCTGAAATGGGAAACAGTGGATCAGATTTTCCGGAAATGAGGACAGCCTTGCTGCAACCTTTTTGCCAGCCCAGCCAATACCAAATGCAGCAGCTATTTTTCCTTCATTCCCCCTCCAGGGGAGACTCCCAGAGACACTCTGGCTCACGATTGGCCCATGGGGACTCTGTATGCCTTTCCTCCAATCCCTCTCATTTTCAAAGTGATTCAGAAAACCAGTCGGCTCGGAAGCAAGTTGATCCTCATTGCTTCTTACTGGCTTCATCACGTCTGGTTCCCCTTCCTCAAGCCTCTCTTCCTGGCCGATCCTTGGATTCTGGACCCAGCTCCAGATCTATTGATTCACATGTCGGGTTCACTACACCCCTCAATCCACACCCTCCGATTGACAGCGTGGCTGCTCCAGTTCCATCCCTAGTCAGGCTTCACGATGCATCATCCTCAGTGTCACATATTCTTATGTCCTCCCATAAATCTTCAACTAGGAGTCTGTATGGCAGTAAATGGAAAAGATTTTCTGTTTGGGCACAGAGAATGAATGTAGATCCATACACTGCTTCTATCCCTGTGATTCTGGATTTTCTTTCTGAGCTTTTTCAGCAAGGATCTGCCGCTGCCACTATCAGAGTCCAATTGGCGGCAATGTCTCATTTTCACTTAGGTTTTCCAGATACCAATTTAATGTCTCATAAGCTATGCAAGACCTTTTTAAAATGGGCCACTCTATTGAGACCACCTCTGCAAGAACCAGTGGCTTCTTGGGGTTTAAATTTTGTGTTGTCCAAATTGACATCTTCTCCCTTTGAACCTTCCCACTCATCTTCTCTAAAATTTTTGTCTTGGAAGACCTGTTTTTGGTAGCTATCACATCAGCTAGACTGGTATCGGAGCTACAGGCCTTGTCTGTTAAGCCACCATATTTGATTTTTCACAAAGACAGGGTGTCATTGCATACTAATCCCTCCTTTGCCCTCAGTTTGTTCTAATGCTACCTTAAACCAATCAATAGAACTCCCAGTTTTCTTCCCTAACCACTGTAGTGCAGCCGAGTACCATTTTCATCAGCTAGACGTTCATAGACGACTACGTTTTTATCTACAGTGAACTAAGGTTTTCAGGAAATCAGATAAATTATTGATTTCCTTTTCTGACTCTAGATTAGGCTTACCAGTTTCTAATGTGACACTGTCTAATTGGATTTCCAGTTGTATAGCCTTTATCTATAGCTCGGAGGACAAACCTTTACCCTGCAGGATCAAGGCTCATTCTACCAGGTCGCTGTCTAACTCTGCAGCCTTTCAAGCCAGGGTACCACTTGATAATATTTGTGCAGCAGCTACTTGGACTACCCCTCACACTTTTATTACACATTACAAATTTGGATTTGGCATCCAGGGGTAGAGCATCCTTTGGCTCCATGGTGCTCAAGAGTATTTTCCAATGAGCCATCCAAGAATAAGGTGCTAGGGACGCTGTCTCATATGTAAAAATGAAGGTGAGATCTGACTACCTAACATAAAGAAGTTATGTACTCACCATAACATTCCATGTTGGTAGTCCAGGTCTGATGAAGCGGATGTTATTCCGAGAAAGCGCTTACCTACTAGAATAAAGGACACATTGATTTTCACTGCTGTGTGGAACCAGATTATTTTTCTTAATCTTGTATTCTCTGGTTTTTGCATCTGATTCCTTATTTGGTTCAAGGACTATTTTTGTTTGCTAGTTTTATAGTGTATCTCTCAGCCTTTAAGCACAAGACTTCTGGACAAGGCCCAAAATAATGCAGGAGCAAAAACCCAAAATCTGGGATGGATTTTAAATATTATTCCTATAAACTTTAGAAAGTTGCTAGAATAACAGGTTTTGCATTAGCATCCATTTTGTGAAGCATACGAATTGTGAAAGTCAAGTATTTGTCTTTATTTAATGGCTTAAGTACTTGATGATTTTCAAGAAGTCTACAAATATTATGATCATACCAAAAATGTTCTTCTTTCGACTTTTCCCGGTTAGGGGTTGCCACAGTGGAACTCCGGTCCGCTAATGATTGGCAGTAGATTTTTTACAGGTGCCAGCTCAACGTCCAACCTTCAACGAAGGCACACCCATTCTACGCATGTCTTTCGAATGCCACTTGACCGCAGGGAGAACATGCCGATTCCACACAGAAGGTGCTCCAGCCGAGAACCAAACGGGAGAACCTGTCCAAAATCTGGGCCTTCTGGGATAATCTGGACAGTTGAGAGGTATGGTTCATAGTTTATTGTATCGATACCATCAAATTTTACATAAAGTGTTTTAGAAGTTTAAAAATTAAAAAAAAAAAAAAAAATACTACATCCAACTTCAGAACTGTTCTAAAAAGCCAGCCACAACACAAGATAGTCCAGTCATAAAAACCTCTACAAATAATATAAAGTCATATTCAATGGGAACTTGTGAAATTATGTCCATTCTGTTGAAATTAATAGAAATTCAAACCACATCCAATAAAGGAGGGGGATTTGATAGTACATAGGGTTCTGGTTAGTGTTCTACATGAAATACTTTTTACTGCTCAACTCCAAAACCTGTCCCTGCCATAACCTCTCCTAACCCCCACTTTCAAAGTTCTTAACTCCCACCCATTCTACCTAGACTGCTAAAAACAGTCTACCAAATCTATCCGGTATAAAGCAAATACACTTTCTAATCACACGGTATTATTCACCTCTAAATATTTTTTTTACATAAACAAGGCCTCATGCTGGTATACTATCCTACTCTTAATCCCTTTTCTACTCTTCCTGTTGTATGTATATGTATGTGTATATATCTCTTACTCCTCTTTTGGCTTTATCTTTAGATATGCCTAGCAGGTTTCTAGATGTACCTGGACCTTGTTTTACCATTATTACGCAACTTTCTCATACTGTAGACTAAATGAGAATCTTTTTTTCTGAAAAATGTTAAATGAATGTAACCAACTGTAAGTTATTTTTCTCTGTAAAATGTACACTGAATGTAACTAAATTTATCTTGTATTCTCTAACTGGAGCTTTTCTCCTCGGGTCTCCACTGAAAACAGGTTTCTAACCCAGCTGGACTAACCTGGTTAACAAATGTCAATAAATAAATAATAAATACTGTCTGATTAGGGTTTGCCACTTAATACACCGCCTTTTTACTACAGTTACATGTATCGTAAAGAATGTCTTTTAAGCTTAGGGTTTCCCATTCTTCAAAAAGCTCATTTCACTAAGCCCGCAGCACAAGATATTTCCTGTATCATATCGCAGACCCCTTATGTATTCTGTGCAGAAGTGTAAGGCAGCACGATTCTTTCTAACTGGTCTTAGCAGTGCTTCATCCCATCACATTCCACTCTCCTGTTCTGTGGTACGTTTTTGCTAGAGCAGTGTGACAGGCACTGTATTAATGGCTGAGCTGCTCCATCTTCAGCTGACTTCTCTTCTTGCAAGTACTTTTACTTTACTTTTTTTGCACCATGTAGTCACCTGAAATGGTGTACTACCCCCCCACACACACACACACTATTGCTTCTGATTTTGCCTGAAAGTTGTCTGTCTGGGCTATTCAATTTTTTTTCTGCCCAGTTAACAAAAGAATAAATAAAATGAGAAACCCCCCCTCATCCTTACAATGAGGGTGAGCTTTTTTGGAACATGTTGCTTCACTTGATACTGGACCGCATCAGAGTAATAAAAATGGAGAAAGCTTATGCCTGTCTAAGCAGTCAAGTATTCTGTAACCTTTGGGTGTGGTTACCTGCTGATGTATTTTGGTTTGGAGGTAAAGCTCAAGTAATCAGTTTGCTTTACCCACACCCAAATATGATGAAATATTAAAAATAAGAAAAAAGGTGTTCATTTAAAAAATATAGCATATAGCTCATCCTTTTAAGGAATGTAATTTTGTGTTGGAACCGTTTTGTTTTTGTCAGTTTTGTTAAATGCCTGTGTCCTTGTTGAGTGTATACAGGGGGATGTCCTTCAAGGATGCATCTGCAGTCCTTACAAATGGGTTGTCCTGTCGTCAGGCAGCCCTTCGGTCGGCCGGATTCCAAAGTCTGGGTCTGGCCTCGGCTGGTGTCGCACTTCACCCGACGTCATAGCTGCAGTTCTTCGGGTATAAAGGCATCAGCCGACGCCATTTTCCTCAGTCTTTCTTGCCGTGGCGCCAAGCAGAAGCTGTTCGCAAGTGCCGGTCGGTCAGAACCAGAGATTACTACTACCGAATACTACTTCGAAGACTTCTAAAAAGCTAAGTACCCCGTTGGGGACTCTTTCTTGCTCAGCCGATGTCAGAAAAAGTGAATAATTGTTTAACTTGTGGGAAACAAATACCTCATAAAGATTTCCACTCTTACTGCTTACCTTGTTTAGGCCCAGACCACGACGTCGCAGCTTGTCTAGCCTGTGCTTCTTTTAACCGACGGACGCTTAGACGTCGGTTGGAATTTGCTGAGCAGTTTTTTGGCACTGATTTTGCTTATATTATGCCGTCGGATCCTCCGACTTCACAAATATCCAAAAAACACAAGGAAAAGGACCGACACTCGCAGTCTGCGGTTTCGGCGAAACCATGTTAAGCCAACCTTGAGTGTCTCGGTTTCGGCTGAAACCGAGCAAGCGGTTCTTCCTTCAGCCGAAAACATGCCTTCTACCGAGGCCTCTTCAAACCTGGTGGAATCGGCTTCTGAAATCCATCCTGTGGTTGCGGTTTCTCAGGAATTATCTGACACTATTCCCTTGGATATCTCAACTCCTGCACGTGGAGCTGCTAGGCCTCCTGCAGCCATGTCTATTAAGGCCTTTGCCAGGGCTAAAGCAGCTAAAGCTACAAAAACTGTGCCTGTTAAGACCCCTCTCACAGGCCCAGCTCCAGTTCCCAAATGCTTTCCTTGGCAGAGGATCTTATTTCTTTAATCCGGGGATCCCAGCCTCATCCAGACAGGGCCTCTCATACACCTCCAGAGAAGAGGCCTAGAGCAGAGCCTCCTGAGCCAGTGTCCACAGATGATTCCTCTGATGATTCAGATAACACAGACCCTCCAGAGGCTCCTTATTCCCCTTACGAAGACTCTGATGCTGAAGAGTCCATCCCTTCTGCCTCTCCACCTGAGGAATTTTTCTTTGGGGAAACCTTGCATGCTATGAGGGAACAATTTCAGTGGCAGGGCCAAGATTTTTCAGACTCCAGGAAAAGGCTTAGAACCTTTTTGCATTTACCACAACATAGGCCTTTAGCTATACCTCCAGTTCCTTCTGTTGTAGATGATGCATTTAATGATGCTTGTACTGCTCCTGATTCATTACCTCCGGCCCCTGCTAAGCCCGATAGGTACTACAGGGTCCCGGACACACATTACCATTTATACAAGGCTCCTTTTGCAGATCCGAGACTATCTCCCAGGGGCCTAAGGCTGTAGCAACTACCTCTGCTAAAATCCCTCCCTCTGAAAGGGAATCCAGGTCCTTAGAGAGATGGGGTAAAAAAGTTTACACTTCTGCTACTCTGTCAGCTAGGGCCTTGAACTGTCAATTTCATATGATCCAATATCAAGAATTTATGCTTGACCAGTTAACTAAAAACTGTCCTCTGATGAACCTTTTGATAAGAAGTATGTTCAGGAAATGGTACATAACATTCAGCAAGTTAGTAACCATTCTTTAAAATGCGGCTATGATGCACTGGAGGCTTCCTTTAGATCAGCCATGACTGGTACAGTTATCAGAAGGCATGCATGGTTGAAAGAGCAGGCCTTACCGGACCATGTCAAATCAAAACTTTTAGATGCTCCCATGGACAAGGCCAATTTATTTGGTTCTCCTGCACAACAGGTACTGAAGAAGATGGAGGAGAAGGCAAAATCTGTACAAACAGTGAAAGATTTCTTACAGGTCCAACCTCCAAGGTTTAGCAGGAATTGCCCCTCCAAAACTTGGTCCTTTCCAGACTCCTCTAAAGCACAGAGAGGCAGGAATAGGCGATCAAGAGGCAGAAACCAGTCCAGGGGTGCCTACAGGGGACGCCAGTGGCAGGGTAACAACCAGCGAGGCACAGACACAGCCACCACCACTGCAATAGGACAATCACAGTGACTTGGCTCTGGCACCGCCTACAAGGGAACAACTAGAAGCACCCTTAGGCGGAAAGCTAGCCTTATTCTCAATAAACTGGCATTACATCACAACAGACAAGTGGATTTTACAGACAATAGACCAAGGCTACAGGTTCCACTTCCATACTCTACCAGGGAAGAGAGGAATGCCAAACCTACCGCCAAATCAAAAGACAGAAGCTCTAAAACAAATATCTCAATTATTAAAGATGAGAGCTGTGGAAAAGGTACCATCTATGGAGCAAGGAAAGGGATTTTACTCCAGACTCTTCCTGGTACCAAGAAAAGAGAACAAATGGAGGCCTATTCTCGACCTGTCCGCTTTAAACACATTCCTCATTGTTCCAAAATTCAAAATGCTGACTCTACAGCAGCTTCTTCCCATGCTGGGCAAGGAGTCTTGGCTGGTAACTCTAGATCTCAAGGAGGCATACCTGCACGTCCCCATATGACCAAATTGCAGAAGATACCTCAGATTTCTTGCAGGATCAGAGCATTATCAATTCTCAGCATTGCCCTTTGGCTTATCTACTGCGCCCAGAGTGTTCACGAAATGCCTGGCATCAATAATTGCTCATTGCAGGCTTCAAGGAATCCAAATTTACCCCTACCTGGACGACTGCCTGATACAAGCGGACAACAAAAACAAGCTAACAGAAGACTTACAAAGAGTCATTTACCTGCTACAAGCCCTGGGATATACAGTCAACATAAAAAAGTCAAGGCTGATACCATCCCAAAGAATAACCTTTTTGGGTGCAGAGCTGGACACATCGAAGCAAATGGCATTCCTAACTGCAGAAAAACAAGAGCAACTGCCTCTCTACTTCTTGGCATTAACAAAGCAGAACCATCTAACAGCAAGAAAAGTACTGCAAGCCTTGGGCTTCATGGCATCCTGCATAATACTGGTCCCTCATGCCAGACTGCATATGAGAAAGCTACAGTGGTACCTAAAGAATTTATGGTCTCAACACAAGCACAGCCTAGAAACCAAAATTCCAGTAATCCCATGCCTGAAGCAAGAGTTCCTATGGTGGGCTCAGGCCTGTCAATCAAACACAGGATTGCCCTTCTACAGCATTCGACCAAGCCAAACCATCACGACGGACGCCTCAGACCTCGGTTGGGGGGCCCACATGCTGGACAAGTGCATACAAGGCTTATGGACTCAAGACCAGCTGTACCTACACATAAATCTAAAGGAAATGCTGGCAGTAAAATTGGCAATCCAGACATTCAGACCATTTCTCCGAGAAGGTCAGTTGATGATAAGGACAGACAACACCACAGTTATGTGGTACATCAACAAACAGGGAGGCACACAAATTTATACCCTCTATGCCGGATGGCACTGGACCTATGGAATGTGGCTCTGAGCTACAACATTCAGTTACAAGCAATTTTTGTACCAGGAAAAGAAAACATTCTAGCTACTGGTAGCATATGCAACAGGAAGGGAAGGAAAAGCAATTTCAAAACAGACAATCTCCAAGTGGATAGGAAATTGCATTAGATTTTGTTATTCCTACAATGGAAAGAAAACTCCAGAGAACATCAGGCCTCACTCTACAAGGGCTACAGCCACTACCACAGCTTTCTTACGAGGAGTGGCTACCAAGGACATTATAGAGGCTGCTACTTGGACCTCCGTGCATACATTTGCCAAGCATTATAACTTACCTTTATACTCTAGATCCCGAGCAGGTTTTGCCACTGCTGTTTTGCAAGGGATCCTAACTACACCATAATCTCTTCTTTCCTCCTCCCCTAGTTTGGCTATGGTATTCTACCCATTTGTAAGGACTGCAGATGCATCCTTGAAGGACATAGTACAGTTTTGTACCTACCATAAATGTAGATGTCCGATAGGAATGCATCTGCAGTCAGGATTACCCACCCACCTTCCCCTCTGAGGTACTCCTAGGGTATTTGCCATCCTTCAGCTAGCTTGGGGGGATCTATTATGGTGTATTTGTTTGTATATATGTACATACATGCTTATTTTTTGTGTTTGCTCTCTACTATTTGGAAACATTGGCATTTATCCAAATTTAGCCTTCCTAGAGGGCACCTGGCATCTGGGGCAAGAAACACTGAGGAAAATGGCGTCGGCTGATGCCTTTATACCCGAAGAACTGCCGCTATGACGTCGGGTGAAGTGCGACACCAGCCGGGGCCAGACCCAGACTTTGGAATCCGGCCGACCGAAGGGCTGCCTGACGACAGGACAACCCATTTGTAAGGACTGCAGATGCATTCCTCTCGGACATCTACATTTATGGTAGGTACAAAACTGTACTTTGTGTACTTTTCATACTTTTCTCTTGTATCCAATTAATAGAAGCAATGATTTTGTTTTGTTTTTTGTAATATATGTAGAATGGAGATGTATGCCTTTTGATTGTGCAATGACATTATAAATATATTAATCTGTAATTGTCACTACATGGTTTGACATGATTAGCTATTCGTAATATGGAGGACTGTTTATGTGGATATGCTTGCACAGCTCAGTAATTTTAAGCATATCTATAAGTATTATGTCTGAAATTAATATGTACAACAGGTGGCATTTTTTCAATAAAATTTTTATAATTTTAACTGTTACTGGATTGTTTTGATTGGAGCAGTTAATTATATCTTTTTCGGAGTGTTATGATTTTTGTTGAACTAACGTTTCAAGCTACCAGTCTAGTTTCTGTGAGTAATGCAGGATTTATCCCAGCTACATTGATTGCAGTCGACACTCACTATTTACATTTTTGATTTTAGTAGCGACCCCTAACCGGGAAAAGCCGAAACACAACAACTATCATTCTATACATTCAAAAGTGTGTCTAGATCTCATGATGCACAACGTCTAAACGTGGCTAAAGTGTATCATTGCTGTAGGGTTGCCCACAGCCAGTGTGTGGGGTTATGGCTTCCTAGGTAAGATGACGCGGAGTATAGTCTGCACTGAAGAACTCTGCAGCCTAATGCTGTCACTGCTAGCTTTTGCTTACTTTTATAAGAATTTCATAATTTTAAGCATTTCTGTTATACTGTTTAACATGTGTTTTTTGCATGGGTAATTTATGTTTTAGTTTCTGTAATAAAAACACTTGCACATCTAACTTTACTTTCAGTGATCTCCATCCTTGCATGGTTATGAAGTAAATTTTACCTCTGTATCTTGTCTTCCTAACAATTGGTGATGAGGTGAAAACATTACACATGTAGTAGATCAGAGCAGCTGGCACCACTCTTATAGAAACTGCAGAATATAGGAGCTGTAGGCAATTTTAAGAAAAAAATTACCCTCAGTAGGAGCACCTACCACCAAGGTGCTTGTTATTTAGTTAGAAGGCACTGGTGTTATTTTTAGAAAAGCAGAACATGAAACAAGCGGTTCCATTATCACTTCACAGGACGTGATCTCAAACTGAGCTACAGAGGATAATTAACAAGCACCTGGGGTGTCGGTGTGTGCAAAAAGGCTTATAATGTCACCAGTTTTGTAGCAGTTCATCACCAAAGTTTTGTAATACTGCAGTTTTCTTGTGAATGAATGTAGTTGTTGCTACTTAGAAGTTAAAATTTAGTAAAATGGTGAAAGTAAACACAGGGTGTTATCTGTGAATTAGAAGATTTGGCAGTAACCTAACTAAGCTGAAGTGTTTGTATGACGCTAGCAAGCACAAACTTTTAAACCCAGATGGGGCAAGGGATAATATCTCAATAGAATTTTTGAAACTAGTGATTGAAAAGAAGCGTGACGTTAGGTGAAATTGCAGCTTTAAAACGTGTAAATGCATTTTTTTGCACACACACACACTGGTGGTGTTGGTAGCAGATGGTGGAACATAGAACTGTGAATTTAAGTGAGAGATTTTTAATCAGAAAGCTCCATAAAGAATTATGCTGGTTATTGAAATGCATCTATCTGACTAAGAATACAAGCAAACTCAGCAGCACCAGGAGCCATCATTCTTATGAAGAAAATGATTGATTAACCAGGTATTTTATTATTTAAATAGTATCCGTAGGTTATTAGGTATGGAACTGGGTAGACTAGGTGGCCAAGTAGTTTTCTGCTATCAAAATCTTAATAATTGATGCCTAGCATTTCATAACAATTGCTGTATGTAACCTGTTAGTGCCAGTGTCCTAACTTAACAGAAGTCTGGTGAAAATCAACATGACTAGCATGCCCTTTCATGCACTTTTCATCAGTGTGGCATAGCCATAAATGTGCTGCAACAGATGCTATGTTTGCTGTTGCTGACAGTCTGTTCATATCTTCAACGTGCAGATATCATTTGCATGCTGGAGAATGTTTTTAAGTCCTGCTTCTTCACCAGTTATTTTTCTTCTGAGACAGAGGCTTTTAATGTGCTGAAATGACCAATGTGGTCTGATATGAATTGAGTGATAAATACATTCCATGGAATGGGAGACCATAAAAACTGAAGGTTGTACTTGTTTTCTTTACTGATGGAACATTGAAATGAAGGCATGTAATGTTGTTGAAAGAAGTAGCAGCATTGCCTGTCCTTGTACAGTTAGGGATTTCCATATCCCATACCCCCTTCCAAAGGGTGTATCTCATTCAGTGTTCAGACTTAGTGCATTTCAGCAGGACAGTACCTCCCAAAATATAGTATTCTACATATCCACTACCCTCTGCATTGCATAGTTGTTTATTAGGTCCCTGTGAGTCCCTCCACCTTTGCAGCTTCTGTCCATGTCATCCCCTTCTCTGTTTCAGTATTTCTGTTCCTCTGTCTCTGTGTCTTTCTCTTTTTGAATTGGAATCATGTCCTAATTTGTAAGACAGGAAATGCTGTTATCTGCTGCAGACCTGATGCCAAGTTACTTGCTGCATCAAATTTGTGGAGCACTTGTAACTTTAAATTTAGACAAAAACTATAATTAGGGTCCTTCTTGTTTGGTATAATTACAGGCACTCTTCTTGACTTAATGAATTGTTTAATTATCAGCCCAATGAGAAGTGATTGTCATGCATGAATAGAAAAATAAAGCAGTGTTATAAAACAGTGTTTCAAAATTAATAACAGATGTTATAATATTGTATAATTTTGTGTGTGCTAACCTTAGACATGTCACTGAAAGAGGAAGCATTTTGGTTTATTCGAGCTTAAGTGTTTACATGTGGGTAATGAAGGTTCTTATTACAGATGTGTGTACAGTCAGCATTGTCTTTCTGTATTCACTGCATCATGCAGCTGACAAAGAATGTTAATGTTAATCCGAGATATCTGCAATAGTAGTGTTTGTATTATTTTTATCCTACAAGGACAGCTTCAGTGTATGCCTAAAACTACTCCTTTGTTATTTTATTTCTCTAAGTTGGTAGATTTCAGTCCTTGGCCACTGTTGAGTTAAACCATTGATGTTCTTCGTGCTTCACTGTTGCAGTCATTACATTTGGGTAATCCTGCTGGCAGGTTGCCCTCAGTCTGCCTGAATTCCAAAGTCCTGGGTCCTGCGTCGGCTGCTGTCGCCCCTTCCCTGACGTCAGGGGTATAAAATAAGCAGCCAACGGCATTTTCTTTAGTCTCTCTTGCCGCCGGGTGCCCGAAGCAGACTCCTGAGATTTTCGTGTTCGAGTTTCAGATCCGAAGTCTTCATTAAAGCTAAGTACCCCGTTGGGGAAACTTTTTTTTGCTCCAGACCGATGTCAGAAAAAGTTAATAACTGTATTTCTTGTGGAAAGCAAATAAGGACTTTCATTCTTACTGTATTCCTTGCCTAGGCCCTGATCACAACGTTTCTGGTTGTCGGTTTTGTGCTAGATTTAACCAACGCACTATTAAGATTCTGTATGATTTTGCTTTAAACTATTTTGGACGCTGGTTTAATTAACCAGAAATGTCGTTGGATAACCATCCGACTACCGGAGTTCACAAAAATCGCAAAGAAAAGGAGAGAGATAAACAACCAAGGCCCAAAACCGACGACGAAGAAGATTCTCCTAAGCCAGTCGCCGGTTCTTAGTGAGGCACTTTCGCAGCCCCTGACGCCCGCTACTTTAGAGTTGCAGGCCGCTACCGACTCCCACGTGGAGTAGGCCATGCCGCTGGAAACTCAAGGTATTGGAGCCTTGGATACTCTTCCTTCAGATGCGTCCGGAGCCGCTGAGCAGGCACCGGTTTCTGAGGGTGTATTTAGACCTAAACATCTTACATTAAACCGACTTCAGCTTCAAAAGCAAAGACTAAAGCACCTTCTAAAGCAAAGAAACAAACTCAAGAGCCACATGGACAGGCCTCTATGCCCAAAAAACAGATGCTCAAAATGGCAGAAGACTTGATTACCTTGATCAGGGGTTCCCAGCCCCTTCCTGATAAGAGGCCTAGGCAAGAGACTGACTATGAATCTTCAGATCAGGATTCTATTTCTTCTGATTAGGAATATTCTCCCCCCCCCCCCCCATGAGGATTCTGATGCTGAAAAGTCTATACCTTCAGGTTCTCCTCCAGAGGACTATTCTTTTGGGGAAACCTTGCATACTATGAGGGAGCATTTCCACTGGGAGAGCCAAGATTTTTCAGAATCTAAAAAGAGGCTCAGTAATTTCCTTTTACTACCTCAGCACAGGCCACTAGCCATTCCACCTGTGTTAGACATTGTAGATGATGTGTTTTCAGAGTCTAGTCTTACCCCTGACTCCTTACCTCCAGCTCCTGTTAAGCCTGACAGATATTACAGGGTTCCCGACTCTCATAAATTCCTTTTTAAAAACCCTGCTGCAGACCCAGAAACTATTTCACAGGGTCCTAAAGGAGTTAAGGCTTCCGCTGCAAAAAACCCTACCCCCTTTGACAGAGATTCTAGGGCACTGGATAGATGGGGAAAAAAGGTTTACACATCTGCCACCTTGGCTATAAGGGCCTTGAACTGTCAGTTTCATATGCTCAAATATCAGCAACATGTTATGGTATTGCTTAAACAGAAAATGTTGTTAAACTCTGAATGTGCAGAAAACAAGGAAATGCAGGATTTATTGCATGCAGCTGAACAAGTTGGAAAGCATACTTTGCAATGTGGTTTTGATTCTTTGGAGGCCTCCTGCAGGGCCGCAGTTATGGGTTCTGTAATTAGGAGGCATGCTTGGTTAAAGGAACAAAATCTGCCTGATCATGTCAAAGTTAAATTATTAGATGCACCTTTACAGCATGATACATTGTTTGGTGTTAAGGCAGAAGAGGTGTTAAAGAAAATGGAGGACAAAGCTAAATCTATGCAAACTGTCAAAGATTTTGTACAAGTACAGCCACCTAGGTTTAGTAGACACTGGCCAACAACAAAATTGGTCCTTTCCTGTGTCAGACCTCAAAGGGGCAGATCCCAGGCAAAAGGTTCATAGAGGTCAAAGCAATGGGGTGCTTCTACCTTCAAAGTTGGAGAAGATAAATCACAACCATACAGGAAACAGTCCCAATGACTTCCCCCTGCCAGCACCAAGCACTTATTTCCTGGCAGCACCCTTAGGGGGAAAATTTGCACTTTTTTCTCAAAATTGGCACATTATAACCCAGGACAAGTGGGTTCTAAATATCGTGTCACAAGGCTACAAGTTCCATTTCCATACCCTGCCAAAGGTAAACGGCTGGCCAGATCTGCCAAAAAATAAATGGGCAGAGGCACAAAAACAAGTCTCATCCCTCGGGGCCATTCAACAAGTACCAGAGCAGGAGCAGGGACAAGGATTTTACTCGACTGTTCTTGGTACCCAGAAAGGACAAGGCCTGGAGACCAATACTGCTATCTATTCTGAACACATTCCTGGATATACCAAAATTCAAGATGTTGACTTTGCAGCAGCTTCTGCCCATGCTGGGCAAGAACGCTTGGCTTGTGACCTTAGACCTAAAAGAGGCATACCTGCATGTCCCAATTAGACAATTATGCAGAAGATACTTCAGATTCAAGGCTGGCTCAATGCATTACCAATTCTCTGCACTGCCATTTGGCTTATCTACTGCGCCCAGGGTCTTTACAAAGTTCCTGGCACCAGTAATTGCATTCTGCAGACAAAGAGGAATCCAAATGTATCCTTACTTGGATGACTGTCTGATTCAAGCAGAGAACTAGGACATTCTTCTACAGCATCTGGTGTTTGTGAAAAGACTTCTAACATGCCTAGGGTACACAGTCAATGAAAAGAAATCAAAACTAGTACCCTCTCAAGAGAATATTCCTGGGTGCAAGCTTAAATACAACTGCCCAGGTGGCTTATCTCGCACCAGACAAACAAAGGCAACTGACTACCTATTTCAAAATGTTGGCAACAAAGGCCCAGTTATCTGCAAGAAAAATTCTGCAGGCTTTGGGCTTCATGGCATCCTGCATCCTACTAATTCCATCTGCAAGACTGCATATGAGGAAACTTCAATGGTACCTAAAAGATGTTTGGACTCAACATTGCCACAGCCTGGAAACAATGATTACTCTCATTCCCTGCCTGCAACAGGAGTTTCAATGATGGGCAAAGGCTTGTCACCAAAACAAGGGACAGCCATTCACATTACCCCCAGCCAGGCAGACACTAACAATGGATGCAGCAGATTATGCCTGGGGGGAGCCCACATGGCAGGAAGATCCAGTCAGGGCACATGGTCCTCAAACCAAATGCATCTACATATCAATCAAAAGGAGATGCTAGCTGTACAAAATGCCCTGACAGCCTTCAAGGACCTACTTCATCCGGGACAACTACTGATAAAGACAGACAACACCACTGTCATGTGGTATATAAACAAGCAGGGGGGCACACATTCTTACCCCTTTGCAGACTAGCCATGACTTTGTGGGACACAGCATTGACTTACCAAGTACATCTGCAGGCACAATTTCTGCCAGAAAGGGAAAATATTCTGGCAGATGAACTAAGCAGAAACCTCATGGATCCCCACGAGTGGCAGCTGGATCCACAAGTCTTCAGCATGATAACAAGGAAATAGATCTATTTGCCTCCCCTGACAACTACCAGCTAAAAAGATTCTGCACAAGGACTTATCACAGACAAGCGTTGAAAGTGGGCACCCTATCTTTCAGCTGGAAAAACCTCTCAGTATATGCATTTCCCCCACTGCCTCTCCTCTCCAAGGTACTCCTAAAGGTCAGACAGGAGAAGCCAAAGATGATACTGATTGCCCCAGACTGGCCCCGCCAGCACTGGTATCCCATCCTAAGGAACTTGTCTCAATGCCCAGCTTGGACCTTACCTCAAATACCACATTTACTGTCCCAGCAAAACAATCGGATCCTGCACAGCCAACTCAGGACTTTAAACCTAGCAGCATGGCGATAATGTAGTTATACAAAACACACCTCTCAGTAAAGCTGTGATGGATGTCATTTTGGAAGCCAGAAGGCCTACTACTAGAAAATCTTATGCTGTAAAATGGAAGAGATTCTGTGCTTGGAACCAGGCACAAGGAACTAATTCAGCTGTGCCAAATATTCCTCAGATTTTGCAATACTTAACTGAGATGCCGGACAAAGGCCTATCTTTTTCATCTATTAAAATTCATGCCTCTGCCATTTCGGCTCATTACAATACAGAGCCACCAATCTTTTCTCATCCCTTATTAAAGCAGTACCTCAGAGGAGCCAAAAATGTAAAGCCTCCAAGGAGATCACCAATGCCTGCATGGGACCTCAACTATGTCTTGGAAAAACTCACCCTGCCTCCTTTTGAGCCAGCTGCTACTGCTGATATACAGTTTTTATCTTGGAAAACAGCTCTGCTCCTAGCAATAACTTCTGCAAGACGAGTTTCAGAGCTACAGGCACTCATGGCTGTGAAGCCTTTTATCATTTTTTATCTAGACAGGGTCTCCCTAAGGACAAACCCAACATTTATGCCTAAGGTGGTGTCCAGTGTGGCTCTTAACCAAACTGTTCATCTGCCAACTTTTTATCCAAATCCACAGAACAAGGGGGAGAAAATTCTGCATTCTTTGGAAGCACACAGGCAGCTTAGATTATACTTGGACAGAACCAAAGTTTTCAGAAAGACAGAGCAATTACTAGTGACATATGCTGCAGGATCACATATGCTGCAGGATCACAAGGAAAGGCTATCTCAAAGCAGACTATTTCAAAGTGGATAGGCCACTGCATTTGTTTCTGCTATTTACACCATGGCAAGCCAGTGCCTAAGGGCATTAGGCCACATTCAACCAGAGCTGCGGCCACTTCAGCAGCCTTTCTTAGGGGAGTACCAACCAAGGACATTTTAGAGGCTGCTACTTGGAGTTCAGTGCACACCTTTTACAAAGCACTATCATCTGCCACTCTACTCTAAGGGCAGGCTTTGCCACTGCAGTTCTGCAGGGCCTCATAGCTGCTCCTAATGCTGTTTAGCTCCAGCCTCCCAGCCATAGCTTTGGGACTCTACCCAAATGTAATGACTGCAACAGTGAAACACGAAGAACATAGTACAGATGTTCATCGTGTTACCCTGCTGCAGTCATCACACTTGGGTTATCCTGTCGTCAGGTGGTCCTGCAATCGGCCGGAATTCCAAAGTCTTGGTCCGGCGTCGGTTGCTGTCGCTTCTTCCCTGACTTCAGTGCGCCAGGGGTATATATAATGCATCCGACGCCATTTTCTTCAGACTTTCTTGCCGTGCGGTGCCCGAAGCAGAAGCAGTTTGCAGGTGCCGGTCGGCAGACTCTTGAGATTTTTGAAGTCGAATTTCAGATCCGAAGTCTTCAATAAAGCTAAGTACCCCATTGGGGAAACTTTTCTTGCCTCAGATCGATGTCAGAAAAAGTTAACAATTGTATTTCTTGTGGGAAGCAAATACCTCATAAGGATTTTCATTCTTATTGCATACCTTGTCTAGGCCCAGACCACGACGTCACTGGTTGCCGTATTTGTGCTAGGTTTAATAAGCATACTATAAAAAGACGCTTTGATTTCGCATGACACTACTTCGGTAGAAAATTTAACTACACTATGCTATCGGAACAACCGACCACCGGCATGCACAAAAAATGCAAGGATAAGGACAGGCAGCCTAGACCCAAGCCAGACTCCGAGGCCTCGGCTGGTCTGGTCTCCGGTTCACCGGTCTTCAGTGAGGCTCTGAAGCAGCCCCTGACTACCACAGATCTGGAACCCGAGACCGCTTAGGAGCTTTTGGCGGAGAGTACTAGGCCGACGCAGCCATTTTGTTTAGCCCCTACCGACGACACTGCTGAAAATGTCGGTGCTGCAGAAACACCTTCGGTTTCTGAAGGCGTCTTCAGACCGACGACGCTCACCATAAAAATGTATCCTAAGACTAAGACTCCTATTAAACCAAAAAAGACTGCACTTCAGTCTCCAGTTCAAGGCCCCATGCCTAAGAAACAGATGCTCAAAATGGCTGAAGATTTGATCTCTTTAATCAGGGGTTCCAACCCCCAGCCGACAAAAAGGCCTAGACAAGAGGAAGATTATGCCTCCTCTGAACAAGTGTCTATTTCCTCAGGCTCCTCTGAGGACCAAGATTATTCCTTTTCCCCTTATGAAGATTCTGATGCTGAGGATTCCATTCCCTCAGCTTCTTCTCCTGAAGATTACTCCTTTGGGGAAACTTTACACACTATGAGGGAACATTTCCACTGGGAAGGTCAGGACTACCCTGACTCAAAGAAAAGGCTCAGAGAGTTTCTTTTACTCCCCCAGCACAGACCACTTGCCATCCCCCCAGTTTTAGAGACATTGTGGATGATGTTTACTTAGAATCCAGTTTGAACCCAGATTCTCTGCCTCCTGCTCCGGCCAAACCTGACGGATACTATAGAGTGCCTGATTCCCACAAATTTCTTTATAAAAGCCCTGTTGCTGATCCAGAGACTATCTCCCAGGGTCCCAAAGGGGCTAAGGCTTCTATGGCAAAAAATCCTGTACCCTCTGAAAGGGACTCCAGAGCACTAGACAGGTGGGGGAAAAAGGTTTACACCTCAGCCCCTCTAGCTATGAGGGCACTAAATTGCCAATTTCACATGCTAAAATATCAGCAATTTCTAATGTCTCAGTTAAAACAAAAAATGAGCACACTCCCTCAACAATCTGATCTGAAAGAAATGCAGGATCTGTTTCATGCAACTGAACAGGTGGGCAAACATACTTTACAATGTTGGTTTGATTCTTTGGAGGCTTCCTGTAGAGCAACTGTCAGTGGGTCTGTTATACGTAGGCATGCTTGGTTAAAGGAACAAACTCTGCCTAATCATGTTAAAGCAAAGCTTCTAGATGCTCCCTTACAGCAGGATGTTCTTTTTGGAGTTAAAGCAGAAGTCGTCTTAAAGAAAATGGAGGATAAGGCAAAATCTATGCAGACAGTCAAAGATTTCCTACAGGTACAGCCCCCTCGCTTCAGCAGAAATTGGCCAACAAAAAATTGGTCCTTTCCAGCTTCTGACAGACCACAGAGGGGGAAATACAGACGTCCAAGAGGCAGAGGACAACCACAAGCCCAGTACAAACCTCGCCAATGGGGCACTGCAACACAGAAGGGAGGAGAAGACAGGTCCCAAACCACCAGAAGGCAAACTCAATGACTTGCACCTCATCTGGCCAAGCAACACTCTCTTGGCAGCCCCCTTGGGAGGAAAACTCGCACTTTTTTCAGACAACTGGCACATTGTCACAAAGGACAAATGGGTCCTAGACATAATTTCACGAGGATACAGATTCCATTTTCACACCTTGCCAATGAAAAGAGGAATGCCAAACTTGCCACAAAATCAATGGGCAGAGGCACAAAAACAAATTACAGCTCTCATGGACATGAGAGCCATTCATCTGGTACCTACTCGAGAGCAAGGCCAAGGATTTTACTCGAGACTCATTCTAGTTCCCAGAAAGGACAATGCCTGGAGACCAATTCTGGACCTTTCAATTCTAAACACCTTCTTACAAGTACCCAAATTCAAGATGCTAACACTACAGCAGCCTCTTCCCATGTTGGGCAAGAAAGCATGGCTAGTAACGTTGGACCTCAAGGAGGCATACCTGCATGTCCCTATCAGACAAAGTTGCAGAAGATACCTCTGTTTCATTACAGGTTCAACCCATTACCAATTCTCTGCACTGCCCTTTGGCTTATCTACTGCGCCCAGGGTCTTCACAAAATGCCTGGCACCAGTAATTGCATACTGCAGATAAAGAGGAATTCAAATATACCCATACCTGGACGACTGCCTCATCCAAGCAGAAAGCAAGGACATCCTCCTACAACATCTGTTTTTTGTAAAACATCTTCTAAGTTGCCTGGGGTACACAGTAAACGAAAAGAAATCAAAACTAGTACCCTCACAAAATAGGACTTTCCTGGGTGCCAGCTTGAATACAACGGCCCAGAAGGCTTATCTGATGCCAGACAAACAACTACAACTGACTCAATATTTCAAAACAATGGCAACAAAGACTCAACTACCTGCAAGAAAAATTCTGCAGGCCTTGGGCTTCATGGCATCTTGCATGCTACTAATACCAGTTGCAAAGCTGCATATGAGGAAATTACAGTGGTACCTAAAAAGCGTATGGTCACAACACAGCCACAGCTTGGACACTGATATCTCTCATTCCCTGCCTACAACAGGCATTTCTATGGCGGTCACAGGCATGTCACCTCAACAAGGGTCAGCCTTTCACCTTGCCCCCAGCCAGGCAAACTATGACAACAGATGCATCGGACTACGCCTGGGGGGCACACATGGCAGGGCAGTGCGTTCAAGGCTTATGGACTGCAGATCAAAGGAATCTGCACATAATCAAAAAGAGATGCTAGCTGTGCAGAATGCTCTGACAGCCTTCAAGAATCTATTACATCCAGGACAACTTACAATAAGAACGGACAACACCACAGTAATGTGGTACATAAACAAGGGGGTACACACTCCTACCCTCTATGCAGGCAAGCAATGACCTTGTGGAACACAGCTCTGGCTTACCAAGTTCAGTTACAAGCTCAATTCCTGCCATGAAAAAAGAACACATTGGCAGACTACCTCAGCAGAAACATCATGGATCCCCACGAGTGGAAATTGGATCCACAAGTATTTGCAATGATAACTCAAAAATGGGGCCTTCCAGACATAGACCTGTTTGCCAGTCCTCAAAACTATCAACTAACAAAATTTTGTACAAGGACACTTCACCATCAAGCTTGGAAAGTGGATGCACTCTCATTCAGTTGGAAAAACCTGACAGTATATGCCTTCCCTCCACTGCCTCTCCTCACAAAGGTGCTTCTGAAAGTCAGAAAGGAGAGACCACGACTGATACTCATAGCCCCAGACTGGCCACGCCAGCACTGGTACCCACTATTGAGGAATATGGCCCAGGGCCCACCTTGGATTCTACCACAAATTGCCCATTTGCTTACACAGCAAAACAATCAGATTCTTCACAGCCAGCTCAAAACCTTAAATCTGGCTGCATGGCAAATCACCTAGGCATCCGGCCAGCTCCTCTTTCCCAAGCAGTTATGGATGTTATTCTGGAAGCTAGGAGGCCCAGCACCAGGAAGGCCTATTCGGACAAATGGAAAAGGTTTTGTGCCTGGAACCAAGCTAAAGGCCAAAACACTCTTCAACCTCACATGCCTCAGATTCTACAGTACTTAACTGAGATGTTGCACAAAGGACTTTCTTTTTCTTCCATTAAAATCCATGCATCAGCTATTTCAGCCCACTACAACACGGATCTACCCTTATTTTCGCATCCACTTCTAAGGCAGTTCCTCAGAGGGGCAAAAAACATTAGGCCCCCCAGGAGAGCACCTACACCAACATGGGACCTCAATTTTGTTCTGGAAAAACTTACGTTGCCTCCTTTTGAACCAGCTTTCTCTGCAGATCTACAGTTTCTATCATGGAAGACTGCCCTGCTGCTAGCAATAACTTCAGCTAGAAGAGTCTCAGAGCTGCAGGCACTAATGGCAGTGGAACCTTTCCTCATTTTCCATCAAGACAGAGATGTCCTTCAAGGATGCATCTGCAGTCTTTACAAATGGGTAGTCCTGTCGTCAGGCAGCCCTTCGGTCGTCCGGATTCCAAAGTCTGGGTCCGGCTTCGGCTGGTGTCGCACTTCACCCGACGTCATAGCTGCAGTTTTTCGGGTATAAAGGCATCAGCCGACGCCATCTTCCCAGTCTTTCTTGCCGCGTGGCGCCCGAAGCAGAAGCTGTTTGCAAGTGCCGGTCGGTCAGAACCAGAGATTTCATACCGAATACTACTTCGAAGACTTCTAAAAAGCTAAGTACCCCGTTGGGGACTCTTTCTTGCCTCAGCCGATGTCAGAAAAAGTGAGTAACTGTTTAACTTGTGGGAAACAAATACCTCATAAAGATTTCCACTCTTACTGCTTACCTTGTTTAGGCCCAGACCACGACGTAGCAGCTTGTCTAGCCTGTGCTTCTTTTAACCGACGGACGCTTAGACGTCGGTCAGAATTTGCAGAACAGTTTTTCGGCTCTGAATTTGCTTATATCATGCCGCCGGACCCTCCGACTTCACAAATTACCAAAACACAGGAAAAGGACCGACATCATGGGTCCGCGGTTTCGCCGAAACCGCGGTTAAGCCAACCACGAGTGTCTCGGTTTCGCTGAAACCGAGCAAGCGTTCTTCCCGCCGAAAACATGCCTTCTACCGAGGCCTCTTCTAGCCTGGTGGAATCGGCTTCTGAAATCCAACCTTCTGTTGCGGTTTCTCAGGAATTATCAGACACTATTCCCTTGGATATTTCAACCCCTGCATGTGGAGCTGCTAGGCCTCCTGCAGCCATGTCTATTAAGGCCTTTGCCAGGGCTAAAGCAGCTAAAGCTTCAAAAACGGTGCCTGTTAAACCCCCTTCTCACAGGCCCAGCACCAGTTCCCATATGCTTTCTTTGGCTGAGGATCTCATTTCTTTAATTCGTGGCTCCCAGCCTCATCCAGACAGGGCCTCTCATCCACCTCCAGGAGAAGAGGCCTAGAGCAGAGCCCCCTGAACCAGTATCCACAGATGACTCCTCTGATGACTCAGAACATACAGACCCTCCTGAGGCTCCTTATTCCCCTTACGAAGACTCTGATGCTGAAGAGTCCATTCCTTCAGCCTCTCCACCTGAGGAATTTTCCTTTGGGGAAACCTTGCATGCTATGAGGGAACAATTTCAGTGGCAGGGCCAAGATTTCTCAGACTCCAGAAAAAGGCTTAGAACCTTTCTACATTTGCCACAGCATAGGCCTTTAGCTATACCTCCAGTTCTTTCTGTTGTAGATGATGCATTTAATGATGCTTGCACTGCTCCTGATTCATTACCTCCGGCCCCTGCTAAGCCCGATAGGTTCTACAGGGTCCCGGACACTCATCACCATTTATACAAGGCTCCTTTTGCAGATCCAGAGACCATCTCCCAGGGTCCTAAAGCTGTAGCAACTACATCTGCTAAAAAAACCCTCCCCTCTGAAAGGGAATCCAGATCCTTAGAGAGATGGGCTAAAAAAGTTTACACTTCTGCTACTTTGTCAGCTAGAGCTTTGAACTGCCAATTCCATATGATTCAATATTAAGAGTTTATGCTTGATCAGTTAACTAAAAAGCTGTCCTCTGAAGAATCTCTAGATAAAAAATATGTTCAGGAAATGGTACATAACATACAGCAGGTTAGTAACCATTCTTTAAAATGTGGCTATGATGCACTGGAGGCTTCCTTTAGATCAGCCATGACTGGCACAGTTATCCGGAGACATGCATGGTTGAAAGAGCAGGCATTACCAGACCATGTCAAATCTAAGCTTTTGGATGCACCCATGGACAAGGTCAATTTATTTGGTTCCCCTGCACAGCAGGTACTAAAGAAGATGGAAGAGAAGGCTAAATCTGTACAAACAGTGAAAGATTTCTTACAGGTTCAACCTCCAAGGTTTAGCAGGAACTGGCCCTCCAAAATTGGTCCTTTCCAGACTCCTCTAAGACACAGAGAGGCAGGAATAGGCGCTCAAGAGGCAGAAACCAATCCAGGGGTGCCTACAGGGATGCCAGTGGCAAGGTAACAACCAGCGAGGCACGGACGCAGCCACCACCACTACAACAACACAATCACAGTGACTTGATGTGGCACCGCCTACCAGGGAACAACTGGAAGCACCCTTAGGCGGAAAGCTAACCTTATTTTCAAAGAACTGGCATTGCATCACAAGGAAAATGGATTTTGCAAACTATAGACCAAGGTTACAGGTTCCATTTCCATACTCTACCAGGAAAGAGAGGAATGCCAAACCTACCACCTACTCAAAGGGCAGAAGCTCTAAAGCAAATATCTCAATTATTAAGAATGAGAGCTGTGGAAAAGGTACCATCTATGGAGCAAGGAAAGGATTTTACTCCAGACTCTTCCTGGTACCAAGAAAAGAGAACAAATGGAGGCCTATTCTCGACCTGTCCGCTTTAAACACATTCCTCATTGTTCCAAAATTCAAAATGCTGACCCTACAGCAGCTTCTTCCCATGCTGGGCAAGGAGTCTTGGCTGGTAACTCTAGATCTCAAGGAGGCATACCTGCACGTCCCCATACGACCAATTTGCAGAAGATACCTCAGATTTCTTGCAGGATCAGAGCATTATCAATTCTCAGCATTGCCCTTTGGCTTATCTACTGCCCAGAGTGTTCACGAAATGCCTGGCATCAGTAATTGCTCATTGCAGACTTCAGGGGATCCAAATTTATCCCTACCTGGACGACTGCCTGATTCAAGCGGACAACAAAAACAAACTAACAGAAGACTTACAAAGAGTCATTTACCTACTGCAAGCCCTGGGATATATAGTCAATATAAAAAAGTCAAGGCTGACTCCATCCCAAAGAATAACTTTTCTGGGTGCAGAGCTGGACACATCAAAACAAATGGCATTCCTAACTGCAGAAAAGCAAGAGCAACTACCTCTCTACTTCTTGGCATTAACAAAGCAGAACCATCTAACTGCAAGAAAAGTACTGCAAGCCCTAGGCTTCATGGCATCCTGCATAATTCTGGTCCCTCATGCCAGACTGCATATGAGAAAGCTACAGTGGTACCTAAAGAATTTGTGGTCCCAACACAAGCACAGCCTAGAAACCAAAATTCCAATAATCCCATGCCTGAAACAAGAGTTCCTATGGTGGGCTCAGGCCTGTCAATCAAACAAAGGATTGCCCTTCTGCAACAGTCAACCAAGCCAAACCATCACGACAGATGCCTCAGACCTCGGTTGGGGCACACATGCTGGACAAGTGCATACAAGGCTTATGGACTCAAGACCAGCTGCCTGCACATAAATCTAAAGGAAATGCTGGCAGTAAAATTGGCAATCCAGTCATTCAGACCATTTCTCCAAGAAGGTCAGTTGATGATAAGGACAGACAACACCACAGTTAAGTGGTACATCAACAAACAGGGAGGCACACATTCATATCCTCTATGCCGGCTGGCACTGGACCTATGGGATGTGGCTCTGAGCTACAACATTCTGTTACAAGCAATTTTTGTACCGGAAAAGAAAACATTCTAGCAGACATTTTAAGCAGAACTACCACAGATGCCCACGAATGGATGCTGCATCCGGACATCTTCAAAGCCATCACAAGAGAATGGGGATTACCACAAATAGACTTATTTGCATCCCCACTCAATCACCAGCTAAAGAAATTCTGCACAAGGACGTACCACCCACTTGCTTGGAAGGTGGACTCACTATCTTTCAGTTGGAAAAACCTGACAGCTTATGCATTCCCACCACTTCCTTTGATGCACAAGGTGCTTTTGAAGATCAAGGAGGAACGTCCAAGGATCATTCTGATAGCTCCAGACTGGCCAAGACAACATTGGTACCCACTGCTGAGGAGCATGTCTCGGGAACAAATATGGACACTGCCCCTGATCCCATTGCTGTTAACACAGAACAACTACAACATCCTGCATCCAAACCTGAAAACTCTGCAGCTAACTGCCTGGAACATTACATAAGGACAATTAACCCAGATTTATCCCAAAGGGTTAAAGACATAATCCTTGAGGCTCGTAGACCTTCAACAAGAAAGAATTATGCAGCAAAATGGAAAAGATATCTCATTTGGAGTACTGCAAAAGGAGAAGACGTGGCACTAGTAAACATAGCCAACATCCTGGAGTACTTGGCAGAGCTGTTCCATGCAGGCCTGTCCTATTCTTCCATCAAGATACATGCATCAGCTATTTCAGCAGAATACAGCTTGGATCCTCCTGTCTTCTCTCATCCTCTGCTCAGACAGTTTCTGAGAGGAATTAAAAATGTAAAACCTCCCAGGAAACCACCATTGCCAGCATGGGACTTGAACTTTGTGTTAGAAAAATCGACACTTCCCCCTTTCGAACCAGCAGCAACAGCAGAATTACAATACTTATCCTGGAAGACTGCTTTCCTACTGGCAATCACCTCAGCAAGAAGGGTCTCTGAACTACAGGCATTAATGGCAGTGCAACCCTTCCTGATCTTCCATCAAGATAAGAGTGTCCATGAGAACAAATCCCACATTTATGCCTAAGGTGGTATCCAGAGTGTCTTTAAATCAGGCTATCCACCTACCCACATTCTTCCCCAACCCACAGAACGGGAGAAAGACTGTTGCATACCTTGGATGTACATAGGCAATTACGCTACTACCTGGACAGGACCAAGTCCAATAGAAAAACTGACCAGCTTCTGGTAGCATATGCAACAGGAAAGGAAGGAAAACCTATTTCAAAACAGACAATCTCCAAATGGATAGGAAATTGCATTAGATTTTGTTACTCCTACCATGGAAAGAAAACTCCAGAGAACATCAGGCCTCACTCCACAAGGGCTACAGCCACTACCACAGCTTTCTTACGAGGAGTGGCTACCAAGGACATTATAGAGGCTGCTACTTGGACCTCCGTGCATACATTTGCCAAGCATTACAATTTACCTTTATACTCTAGATCCCGAGCAGGTTTTGCCACTGCTGTTTTGCAAGGGATCCTAACTACACCGTAATCTCTACTTTTTTCCTCCTCCCCTAGTTTAGCTATGGTATTCTACCCATTTCTAAGGACTGCAGATGCATCCTTGAAGGACATAGTACAGTTTTGTACCTACCATAAATGTAGATGTCCGATAGGAATGCATCTGCAGTCAGGATTACCCACCCACCTTCCCCTCTGTGGTACTCCTAGGGTATTTGCCATCCTTCAGCTAGCTTGGGGGGGATCTATTATGGTGTATTTGTTTGTATATATGTACATACATGCTTATTTTATGTGTTTGCTCTCTACTATTTGGAAACATTGGCATTTATCCAAATTTAGCCATCAAAGAGGGCACCTGGCATCTGGGGCAAGAAACACTGAGGAAGATGGCGGCTGATGCCTTTATACCCAAAAACTGCAGCTATGACGCCGGGTGAAGTGCGACACCAGCCGCTGGACCCAGACTTTGGAATCCGATCAAGGGCTGCCTGACGACAGGACTACCCATTTGTAAGGACTGCAGATGCATTCCTATCGGACATCTACATTTATGGTAGGTACAAAACTGTACTTTTCTCTACGAACTAATCCTTCCTTCATGCCTAAGGTGGTTTCCAGTGTGGCTTTAAATCAAGCTATCCACTTACCCACCTTCTTCCCAAATCCACAGAACAAAGGAGAAAGACTCCTGCATTCCTTGGACATTCACAGGCAACTTCGTTACTACTTGGATAAAACTAAGGCTTTCAGAAAATCTGACCAGCTCTTTGTATCCTATGCTACAGCTTCACAAGGGAAGGCTATATCAAAGCAAACCATTTCCAAATGGATAGGACATTGCATTCGTTTTTGCTATACCCATCATGGAAAACCAGTTCCTGCTACCATTAGGTCCCACTCTACCAGGGCAACAGCTACATCTACAGCCTTCCTCAGGGGGGTTCCAACCAAGGAGATTTTGGAAGCTGCAACTTGGAGTTCAGTACACACCTTTATCAAACACTACCACGTAACGCTTTACTCTAAGACTAGAGCTGACTTCGCCACTGCAGTTCTGCAGGGCCTTCTAGCCTCCTCTAACCCTCTAGAACTCCTCCACCCATCCTTAGCTGTGGGATTCTACCCAAGTGTGATGACTGCAGCAGGGTAACACTATGAACATAGTACAGTTTTGTACCTACCATAAATGTAGATGTTCGAGTGTACACCCTGCTACAGTCCAGGTTACCCTCCCTCCATCCCCTCTGATCTAACTGGCCAAATCTCTACAATACCTTCCTGATGTATTTGCTTATAGCTGGAGGGATTTTGTGTTTGTGCAAAAATTACTTAATTTGGTACTAATTACTGACCACCTTTTTGTGGGCACCTGACATCTGGGGCAAGAAAAACTGAAGAAAATGGCGTCGGATGCATTATATATACCCCTGGTGCACTGACGTCAGGGAAGAAGTGACAGCAACCGACGCCGGACCAAGACTTTGGAATTCCAGCCGACTGCGGGACCACCTGACGACAGGATAACCCAAGTGTGATGACTGCAGCAGGGTGTACACTCGAACATCTACATTTATGGTAGGTACAAAACTGTACTTTTTGTGTACACTTACCATAAATGTAGATGTTCAAGTGTATTCAATGTTGCAGTCCAGGTTACCCACCCATCATCCCCCTTTCTTCTGATGGAACCTATCTCTCCTTCTCTGATTTATACAACCTGTGTGGTGTATTTGCTTGTAGATGAAGGTAAAGTTTATATTGGTGCATGTATTTTTATATATATAAATTTTGGCTACCCATTTAGGGGGCACCTGACATCTGGGGCAAGACAAACTAAAGAAAATGGCGTTGGCTGCTTTTTATACCCCTGATGGCCTGATGTCAGGGAAAGGGAGACAGCAGCCAATGCAGGACCCAGGACTTTGGAATTCAGGCTGACTGAGGGCAACCTGCCAGCAGGATTACCCAAATGTTATGACTGCAACAGTGAATACACTCTTAACATCTACATTTATGGTAAGTGTACACAACTGTACTTTTTTTCCTTTTCTGGCTGTACATGTTTATAATTGACCTTTATTCCTAAAAAAATGTAATTTATTTCTCTATATAACTGTTAACCTCAGCATAAAACAAACAACAAATAGGGTGTGCAGATAAATACCCCATTGTGGGAATAACTTCCATTTTACCAATTTTTGTGCAGAAAAGTTTCTGTCCGTAATTATTACCATTGGCCTAGGACTGGTGATGTCCTTCCATTTCACTGTTGCAGTATTTATTACAATAGGGATTTCCTGCCAAGGGCAGCCTGACATCCGGCCAGTATACCAAAGCCTTTACGTTGCTTTAAGGTATGTTGTGAGTCACACGTATGCTCCTCGTGTAGCTTAGGGCATAAGAATGACGTCCGGATGTACCGTCCACTGCCTCAAAACTCTTTGCCTAGAGTCTGAACGCCATCCCTTGATCATCGGCCTGAATGTCAGTTCCGTTGCTGGTTCACCACACCATTTCAGATAAGTGCTCTGTTGGAGTTTTTGTATCTTATGTTTTCCTTTTGTTTTTTTTTTTGTTTGTGGGGTTTCATGTTATTCAAGAAGGGTAAATGCCAGTTTGGGAGAGAGATTCCCCATAAAGACCATCAAGAGCAGTGCTTGTTTTGTCTCAGCACTTCCCATGACTATACATTTTGTTCAATTTGTCAGGCCTTTGTTCCTAATACCCTCTGTAGTCGGCTGTATTCTTTGGCCTTGTATTTAGAGAAAAAGTGTCATAAGCTTTTAGCTAAAGACACAGTGGAATGAACTTCCCACTCCGAGGGTCAGCTATCCATAAACAAGATAGCCAAGAAGTCTAGGCCAAATTCTTCTGTTTAGCTTCTGCCATACATCTGTCTCAAGGTGAGTGAAAGCCTGGAGGATCGCCCAACTTCACCATTGGAGTCTTCTGCAGCTGGTGTTTTAGAGGACCGCATGGATCCATGCTTAAGCACATTCTTGCAGCCTTGCAGATGTCTGCTTTAGACGTTCAGGGGGAATCATGGCTGATTTTTTTCTGAGGAGCCTAGGGGTGTTCCTCAAATTGTGGTCAGAGAAGAAGTCCTGACTACTACTATTGAATGTTGTCCACGGTCTGAGCCTTCTAAGTTCTATAAGGCGGATGTCCCCTTGAAGAAAAAGCAGAAGACTAAGCATATTTCTCCAGCTCCTAAGGATCTACAGAGCAAATGGCAGAATTTCACTCAGTGGTTATTTAATGCTTTAATGGCTTTGAAACCTCTTCAGGGAGTTTGTTTTAGCTTCCCCTTGGTCATCTACTCCACGTAAATGACCCAGGGAACAGGATTCCTCTGAGGATGTGTATTCGGATGAGGAATCCCTTTCTTACTCCTCTCATATTCCCTCTTTTTTAGAATGTGGGTCTGAGGAAGAGGAATCTACTAGTCCTGACACTCCTTTTGAGGAAATTTTTTCTGGGGATACAGTCTCTAGAATGATGGAGTTTTTGTTTAAATGGGATTGTGCCCAAGTTTCTGAGGTATAGAACAGGTATTATGAACTCCTGCAAGTGGATTCTCCTAAAACTTCTGCTGTTCCTCCTGTTTTAGCTGCTTTGTTGGATGCCTTTTCTACTTTCTCTAAAACGTCTGATTCCCAGCCCTCTGCCTCAGAGAAATACTATAGATTTTATAGGGTTCCTGTGGAGTGTAGATTTCTGTGTAGGTGTCCTTCGGCTGACTGTTCTGTGGTGTTTGCGGCTTCTAACAAGCCACCTCAATTGCTGTCTTCTAAGGTACTTCCCTCTAATAAAGATAGTAGAACTATGGAAAGGCTAGGTAAGAAAGTTTATACCTCTGCTACCTTAGCTTTTAGGCCTGTCAAACTATCAGACCTATATTTCCAGGTACATTTTGGCCCTTCTTTCCCGGGACTGGCAGGTGATTTCTGATCTTCCTGACTCTGGAGGGAAGACCTCTGCTCTTTCACTGTTGGAGAGTTCTTCTCATGTGGCTCGCCATTCTATTAAGTGTTGTGATGCTGCAGATGCTTCTTCTAGGGCTGCTGCCTTTGGTTCTGTGATGAGGAGATATTTCTGCCTTTGGCTTCAACCTTTGCCTGATGACATTAAAGCTAAGTTAATGGATGCTCCTCTGGACAACAAACACTTGTTTGGTGAAGCTGCTGCTGATTTAATTTTCTTCAGGATAAGGGCAAGACTTTGCAGGAACTTGAACTGTTTTTGTTCCTCCTGTGCCTAAATTTCTGAGACATTACCCCTGTAAGCCAGCCTTTGTTTGCAGGAAGTCTTGCCCTCCCCCCAAGGTAAGAAGGTTGGGAAGTGGGCTACTCCTGTTAAAGCTACTTAAACTTCTGTTCCCCACTAGTGTCCTTTTCCTGACAAACCAGGTGCTGTCTGACCATCCTGTTCTCAGCCGCATTCCTCTTTCCCTTTGTCTGTCTCTTTCTCTTCCTGTTTCATTAAAGATTACTAAATTCCTGGGTTCTGTCCATTATCTGCCAAAGGTACTTCATGGACTGGAAATCTCTTCCCCCTTTTATGGGAATTCCTCAGCCTGCTTAGGAGCAGTTGCCCTTCTTCCCAGGGGTGCTTTGGGATCTCTTGACTCTGGGAAACTATTCAGGCAGTTCCAGGTTCTCAAAAGGGGAGGGAGTTTTACACCAAAATGTTTTTAATGCCCAGGAAAGAGGGCAGTTGGAGATCTGATGTTCTTCGTGTTTCACTGTTGCAGTCATTACATTTGGGTTATCTGCCTGCAGGTAGCCCTCAGTCGGCCTGAATACCAGAGTCTTGGGATTTCTGCGTCGGATGCTGTCACTTCTTCCATAATGTCAGGACATCATGGGTATAAAAAGTTACGGTTCACAATAGTAGTAATAAGTTAAACATCCTGCCTTTAAATTTGTATGTTCGCACAACAATGTGACTGTATTAAGTTTTAACTTTGAATATGAACACAGTTTTCTTAACACAACAGTGTTTTAACTTTTAGGTAAGGTGAAAAATAAGCAAAGATAGATGGAATTTATTTACCATATATATGAATTAAGCGTATTAATGAAGTTGGCTAAATCATTGGGTTAGGTGGTGGTGCAATCAATTAACTAATTAAATGTGTATATTTAATGAACTGTGGATGTTAAACCAAATGACTCTGAAGAAGCCAGTGGATGTTCTTCATTCCACATTGCTGCAGTCCTAACTATTGGGTAGTCCGCTGTCCAGTCGGCCCGAATACCAAAGTATATGGCTGACGTCGGTCAGGGCGCATTAGACTGACGTCAGTACGTCAGGGTACTAATGCGCATGACCGACGTCATATCCTCAGTCTTTTTTGCCGCATGGTCCGATGCAGAAGCAATTTTGCGAGTGCAGGTTGGCGTTCTGAAAGTTTCTGAAGTCAGAGTTTCAGACCGAATCAAAGTTGGCTAAGTACCCCGCTGGGGAATATTTTGGTTTTTTCTTGCCTCAGTATTTAACCGGATGTCAGAAAAAGTGAATAACTGTATTTCTTGTGGGAAACAGATACCTCATAGGGATTACCATACTTTGTGTATACCTTGTTTAGGGCCTGAGCACGACGTTGTTGGATGCCGCTCTTGTGCTAGATTTAACAAACGCACTATTAAGAGAAGGTTAGACTGTGCCAGGTTAGTGTTTGGGAAGCGTTGTAATTATAAAATGCCGTCGGATGCTCCGACGCCGGCTTCGCTAAAACGCAAAGATAAAGCAGCAAAGCCTAGGTGGAGGAACCGACAGTCCCAGACGTCGGTTCTTTGGAAGGCTCAGTGGAGCCGGAGGTTTTGCCAGGTGTCTCTTTGGAGTCTCAGGAAGAGACTTTACTGTTGCAGGATGTATCCTCTCAGGAAGTAGGCCAGGCTGAGGGGGCTTCTCAGGTGGCTGTTCTTCCCTCTCTTCCTAAGGTGGTTAGAGCCTCTCCTTCAGTTTCCAAGGCTTCTTTGCGGGGCAGGCCAAGTTTAGCTTCTGTGGGGGTTTCTCCTAGTACTTCAGGATCTTTGCCTAAGAAACATATGCTTAAAATGGTAGAGGATTTGATTACTATGATTAGGGATTTAGGTAAGGTGAAAAATAAGCAAAGATAGATGGAATTTATTTACCATATATATGAATTAAGCGTATTAATGAAGTTGGCTAAATCATTGGGTTAGGTGGTGGTGCAATCAATTAACTAATTAAATGTGTATATTTAATGAACTGTGGATGTTAAACCAAATGACTCTGAAGAAGCCAGTGGTTTGTAGCCTGGTGAAAGCGCTTAGTCATTTGGTATTTCTGTGTTTGTATTAAAAGTGGAAGACTATCGACTTTTCTCTGGTGACTGTTTTTTATTTTTCCATTTTTTACAAGTTTGCCTTTTCCATTTGGAGTACACTACGCCTTATAACTTTAATTAGGGGAAGCCAGCCTTCCCCCTCTATAAGGCAAAGGATTGATTTTCCTTCTGATTCTACAGACCATGTGCCTGATGATTCTGATTCCTCTGATTACCAGGACATTCCCTTATCTATCTATGAGGATTCAGATGCAGAGGATTCCATCCCCTCTGCCTCCCCTCCAGAGGACTTTTCTTTTGGTGAAACCTTGCATACCTTAAGAGAGCATTTCTGCTGGGAATGCCAGGACTACCTACAGTCCAAAAAGAGACTCGGAGCATTGTTAGACTTACCTCAGCACAGGCCTCTAGCTATACCCCCTGTTCTGGAGATTGTAGATGATGTCTTCTTGAAATCCAGCCTTACTCCTGATACCTTGCCTCCAGTGGCCAGGAAACCTGACAGCTACTACAGAGTACCTGACTTCCACAAGTTTCTCTTTAAGAATCCTACTGCAGATCCAGAGACCATTTCCCAGGGACCTAAAGGTATTAAGGCTACAATAGCCAAAAGCCATACCCCTTTGGACAGGGACTGTAGAACTTTAGACAGATGGGGTAAGAAGATGTACACCTCTGCTACTCTAGCCATCAGGGCTTTAAATTACCAGTTTCATATGTTAAAGTATCAGCAACATATTTAAACAGAAAATGATGTCCAGGAAAGAGGCAGTCGGAGATCTGATGTTCTTCGTGTTTGTGCAGAACAGAAAGATTTACAAGAGTTAATGCATTCTGCTAGCCAAGTTGGAAGACATACTTTGCAAAGTGGTTTTGATGCCTTAGAAGCATCTTGCAGGGCTGTTGTCACTGGGTCTGTTCTTAGAAGGCATGCTTGGCTTAAGGAACATATCTTGTCAGACTGTCAGAGCAAAATTATTAGATGTACCACTAAATCAAGAATGCCTGTTTGGCAGTAAAGCAGAAGTCCTCAAAAAGATGGAGGAAAAAGCTGAATCTATGCAAACTGTGTATTTCCTACAGGTACAGCCACCTAGATTCAGTAGGCATTGGCCTTCTAAAAACTGGTCCTTTCTAGTCCCTCCCAGAAACTTCAGTCCTAACCCAGGGGCTGCATACCACCATGATTACTGTCTCAGGGTATGCATAGATCTAAGCAATGGAGTGCTCCCACTTCTAAAACAGAGAGTAGTAAGCCAACATTCTATGGTAAAATCTCACAATGACTTATCCTTAATTCTTCTAAGCCTTGCCCAAGTGCTTGCACCCTTAGGAGGAAAACTTGCCCTACATGCAAAAAATGGGGAGTACACCACCCAGGACAGATGGGTCTTGAACATTGTATCCCAGGTATACAGATTCTACTTCTACTACTCACTGCCAACCCCAAGCAGATGGTCAGACCTGCCCCCAAACCAGTGGGCAGAGGCCCAAAAGAAAGTACTTTCTCTTCTCAGTATCAAGGCTATTCGACCTGTCCCAACAGAGCATAGGGGACAAGGTTTTTACTTCAGTCTGTTTTGGGTACCCAGGAAAGAAAACTCTTGGCGCCCTACCCTGGATCTGTCTATTCTCAACCCCTTTATGGTGGTTCCAAGGTCCAAGATGCTTACTCTCCAACAGCGGCTTCCTGTGCTAGCCAATGACTCCTGGCTAGCCACCCTAGACTTAAAGGAAGCTTATCTGTACAACAACCCCATAAGGGAATCTTGCAGCAAATACCTGCATTTCAGAGCAGGCTCTATGCATTATCAGTTCTCTGCACTTCCCTTTGGCTTTTCTACTGCGCCCAGGGTATTCACAAAATGCCTAGCTCCAGCCATTGCATATTGCAGGTGGAGAAAAATTCAAATGTACACATACTTGCACGATTGCCTGATTTAGGCGGACAGTCAGGAATTGCTACTCCAGCACCTGACATTTGTAAAGAGACTTCTAACCTCACTGGGGTACACCATCAACGAAAAGAAATCACATCAGGTACCCAGCCAACAGATTGTATTCCTGTGAGCAAGCTTGAACACAACTTCCTAAATGGCATTCCTCACTCCAGAAAAACAAATGTATTTGACAAACTACTTCAATCTACTGGCCACCAAAACCCAGCTGTCTGCAAGAAAAATACTGCAAACCCTAGGGTTCATGGCCTCTTGCATTCTTCTATTTCCATATGCAAGACTACATATGAGGAAACTTCAATGGTACTTAAAAAGTCTCTGGTGTCAACTTTCTCAGGACCTGGAAACCAATGATTCCTGTCATTCCTTACCTAAGGGCAGAGTTTCTTTGGTGGGCAGAGGCCTGCTACCACAACAAAGGACTCCCTTTCACTCTACCCCCTACCACTCAAACCCTAACAGACGCATCAGACTAAGCATGGGGGGCTCACATGGCAGGACAAGGTATTCAAGGCAAATGGAGCCCAAAGCAAATGCACCTGCATATCAATCAAAACGAAATGTTAGCTGTACAGAATGCTCTGACAGCCTTCAAATGCCTTATTCTTCCAGGGCAACTATTGATAAAGACAGACAACACCACAGTTATGTGGTACATAAACAAGCAGGGGGGGAACCCTTTCCTACCCACTCTGCAGGTTAGCCATGGATCTGTGTGACACAGCCTTGAGTAACCAAGTGCACCTGCAAGCTCAATCCCTGCCAGGCAAACTAAATTCGCTGGCAGACAACTTGAACAGAAATTTAATGGACCCGCACGAGTGGAAACTGGAACCCAAATCATTCAAGCTGCTGATCCACGGGTGGGGGGCACCAGAGGTGGACCTCTTCGCTTCCCCTCAGAACTTTCAATTGAGCAAATATTGCACCAGAACTCCCCACAGCCAAGCATGGAAAGTGGATGCTCTGTCCTTTACATGGGAAAACCTCTCAATCTATGCCTTTCCCCCTCTGCCCCTCCTCTTGAAGGTTCTACTAAAGATCACAGAGGACAAGCCAAGGACAATCTTGATTGCATCAGACTGGCCACGCCAGCACTGGTACCCACCTCTGCGCAGTCTAACAGTACTGCCACCTTGGCACCTGCCTCAGACCCCCTCCCTGCTGTTCCAGCAGAAGGGCCAGATTTTGCATCCTCAGTTACAAACCTTGAACCTAGCAGCTTGGTTCATCCCCTAAACCCCCAGTAAACAGGTGCTGGATGTCATCCTAGAGGTAAAAAGGCCTACTACTAGAAAATCCTATTCAGAAAAGTGGAAAAGATACAGTTCTTGGAGCCAGTCTCAAGGAATGGACACAAATGTGCTCAACTTACCTCGTATACTAGATTACTTAACAGAAATGTTCCACAAAGGCCTATCCTTCTCTTCAATTAAGATTCCTGCCTCTGCCATCTCAGCTCATTATAATACTGAGCCATCCCTCTTTTTTCATCCTCGGGTCAAACAAGTTCTTGAGAGGAACCAAAAAATTTAAGACCCCCCAGGAGAGCTCCCACTCCAGTCTGGGTCCTTAACTTTGCATTGGAAAAACTCACACTTCCACCCTTTGAACCTGCTGCTTCAGCAGAGTTAAAATTCTTCTCCTGGAAAACAGCTTTACTTCTACCTATCACTTCATCAAGAAGAGTGTCTGACTTGCAGGCCCTTATGGCCATGGAACCCTTCATTATCTTTCATGCGGACAGGGTTCCCTCAGGACTAACCCATCATTTATGCCAAAGGTGGTATCTAGTGTGGCTTTAAACCAGTCCATTCATTTCCCAACCTTTTTCCCTAAGCCTCAGAATACAGGGGAAAGGAACCTGCACTCCCTGGATGTGCACAGGCAACTTAGGTTTAGTCTTGTCCAGATAGAACCTTTCTGAAAATCTGACCAGCTGCTAGTCAGTTTTGTTACAGTGGCAGAGGGCAAACCATTTCTCCATGGATAGCACACTGCATCCATTCCTGCTGCAAACATCATGGGAAACCTGCCCCACAGGGGAATCGGAACACATTCCACTAGGGCTACGTCAATCTCTACAGCATTTCTCAGGGGAGTCCCTATCAGGAACATCCTGGAAGCTGCAACCTGAAGCTCTGTACACAACTTCACCAAGCATTACCACTTGCCTGTCTTTTCTAAATCCAGGGCTGGACTTGCTACAGCAGTCTTACAGGGCTTGCTTGCCAGCCCTAATGCTTCTTGACTGCCTCCACCCATCCTCAGCTTTGGGAATCAACCCAAATGTGATGACTACAACAGTGAAACATGAAGAACATAGTACAGTTGTGTACACTTACCATAAATGTAGATGTTCGAGTGTATTCATTGTTGCAGTTAGGCAGTGTGGATTGCCTTACCCTCGTCCACTGCTCTGGAGTCTATTAATTTGCCCACTTTTTTCCCCTTCTCCGCAATCTGCTAGTGAGAAGGTGCTGCACACGTTGGATGTGCTTACACAACTCCGATTTTATTTGGATAACACTATGACGTTTTGTAAACCTGATCAGCTCTTTTTTTTTTTTTTTTTTTTTCCTTCATCCTAGGTCCTTAATATTAGCTGTGTCCAAGCAAACTATCCTTTTTGGATTTCTAAAGCCATTTATTTTTATTATTCCTTTCATGGTAAGAACCTTCCTTCTTCTGTTAAGGCTCATTCTACTAGAGCTTTGGTTTTTTCTGGTGCTTTTTTTCAAGGGTTTGGATACTAACTCTATTCTTGAGGCAGCTTTCTGGACTTCTGTGCATACAGTTACCAAGCACTACAAGTTGGATGGAATTTCAAAGCTACAGCTGGTTTTACTAGGGCCATCCTTCATGGTTTTCTAAAGAGCTCTGCTGATCCTTCATCCTCCTCCTTCCTGAGCTTTGAAATGGAAGGAATTGATACAGTTGTGCAAAATCTTACCATAACGGTAGATGTCCTTCTCTTCACTGTTGCAGTATTCACTGCCTCCTGGTCCATTTCTCTTCTGGATGTACAGCTTACCTCTCTACTCTTGGGACTGGTATTCCTACTGGTCCTCTCAGTTCTGAGGACGGTACATTCAGACATCACCTTTATGCCCTATGCCACACAAGGAGCATAGTTATGACATACAGCGTACCTTTAAGCAACCTAAAGGCATTGGTATACTGGCTGGACTTCGGGCTTCCCTTGGCAGGGATCCCTATTGTAATGACTACTGCAACAGTGAAGAGGATATCTACCGTTATGGTACGATTTTACACAACTGTACTTTTTCAGTGGTTTTCACAAAATATTACCTTAAAATTACATTCTAGTCAAGATTCTCTAAGGGGGAAATGCCTTTCAAACTTTTATTTTCTGAGAGAAAGTTTTACTTTTCCAAACAAAAAAAATATATTGTTAGGAGGCTAGGACTAGAGATTTTGGGAGGTGTCATTACAAAATTTACCTCAAAAATTTCAGTCCGGCTGTACTACAGACTGTTCCAAGCATTGCTACCTGCTTTTTATACACTTTTTTTGTTTTTTAGTCAAGCCATAGACCAGGCTTCAAGCTCTTCAGTTCTTCCTTCCCAGATCCACAAAAAGAAGAAAGTTGTATGGGAGTCTTCAGTTTTCAAAATGGCTTCTTCTTCACCACAGGTCTCAGTGAGTGACTCTGCTGTAGCTATTTATTTATTTACTATTTGTTGACTGGGCTGGTTCACTGACTTCCTTTTCCACCATAACTCGGCCTTGAGAGAGCAGGTGACATCCCATAGAGCTACAGGCTTCAGTAAGATCTCTGATACATCAGATATTTTATCACTTTCTCTCAATCCCATTTTTGCTGCTCTTCAAGAAGCCACTGCTAAGGTCTGAGAGATGGGCGCATCCTTTGAGGTTAATTCTGTGTTCCTTTCAGTCAAGGAAGAACCACACTTGTCAGTGTCCGATGAGGGAGGGAGTGGGGAAACAATGCTGTACTGCAAAGCTGCCCTGAGGAGTATGATCCCTAGGGAAGGGGGACCAGTCTTCCACTTCTGGGTGGTGGTAGATTCCCAGGAAAAGAAAACTGGCATCGTTCTTCTGTTTCACATAGGATAAACTGGGAAGATTGGTAGTGTTCTGCTAAGTGTTATTTTAAGATGTTCAGTCTTTGCATTTAGAGTCTTCCCTGAATATTAAAAATAAAAACTTTCCTCTCGCTCAGATTGTGATCGTCTGTCTGAGGGATGGGAATTTGATAATTTTTCAAGTTACTGCACCAGAGGCAGAGGGGGTCAGATTCTGGTTAAAGCTTTTCTTCAGTTTAATCTGCGGTGGTGCAGCGGTAGCATTGTTGCCTCACAGCAAGAGGTTCTCCCGTTCGATTCTCGGCTGGAGCACCTTCTGTGTGGAGTCTGCATGTCCTCCCCACGGTCGAGTGGCATTCGAAAGACGTGTAGAATGGGCGTGCCTTCGTTGGCAGTTGGGCGTCGAGTTGGCACCTCGGCACCCGTAAAAAAATCTACTGCCAATCAGTAGCGGACCGGAGTTCCCCTGTGGCGACCCCTAACCGGGGAAAGCCAAAAGAAGAACAACCCTGATGAGGTGATTTGTGTGTGTGTGTGTGTGTGACCTATAACCTGTACAATTCAATTGACAAACAAACAAATCTGTTGGGGGGAAAAATATAAAAAAATAAAAAATGTACAATACGCAGGTTGCATAAGTGTGCACACTTAAACTAATACTTTGTTGAAGCACATTTTGATCTAATTACAGCATTCAGCCTTCTTTGGTAGGAGTCTATCAGCATGGCACATCTTGACTTGGCAATATTTGCCCTCTCTTCCTTGCAAAAGTGCTCCAAATCTGTCAGACTGTGAGGGCGTCTCTTGTGCGCAGCCTTCTTCAGGTCACCCCACAGATTTTCTATTGGACTTGGGTCTGGACTCTGGCTAGGCCATTCCAAAACTTTAATTTTCTTCTGGTGAAGCCATTCTTTTGTTGATCTGGATGTATGCTTGGGGTCATTGTAGTGTTGAAAGGTGAAGTTTGTCTTCATCTTTAGCTTTCTAGCAGACGCCCGAAGGTTTTGGGCCAAAAGTGACTGGTATTTGGAACTGTGCATAATTCCCTCCACCTTGACTGAAGCCCCAGTTCCAGCTGAAGAAAAGCAACCTCAAAGCATGATACTACCAACACCATGCTTCACTGTGGGGATGGTGTTCTTTTTGTGATATAAAGTGTTTTTGCACCAAACGTACCTTTTGGAATTATAGCTGAAAATTTCAAACTTGGTCTCATCAGACCATAACAAATTTTCCCCCATGCTTTTGGGAAACTTGATGTATTGTTTTGCAAATTTTAGCTGGGCCTGGGTGTATTTCTGTGTAAGAAAAGGCTTCCGTCTTGGAACCCTACCCCATAGGCCAGACATCTGGAGAATATGGGAGATTGTTGTCACATGTAGTACACAACCAGTACTTGCCAGAAATTTCTGCAGCTCCTTCACTGTTGCAGTAGGTCTCTTGGTAGCCTCTCTGACCAGTTTTCATCTTGTCTTTTCATCAATTTTGGAGGGACGTCCAGTTCTTTGCAATGTTACTGTTGTCCCATATTTTCTCCACTTTTTGATGACTGTCTTCAGTGTGTTCCATGGTATATCCAATGCTGTGGAAATTTTTTTGTACCCTTCTCCTGACTGATACCTTTCAACAGTGAGATCCCTTTGATGCTTTGTAAGCTCTCTGTGAACCATGGCTTTTGCTGGAGCAGGCAACTGAGTAAAAGTCAGGAAAATCCTACTAGGACAGCTGAACTTTTTTGGGGGTTAATCAGAGTCTCTTTAATTGATGAAGTGTGTGTATCCAAGAAGACTGAATGATGTAATTAAATCAAAAGGTGCTTTAATAAAATATTAGTTTAAGGGTGTGCACACACAACAAAGTATTAGTTAGGGTGTGCACACTTATGCAACCAACGTATTGTACATTTTTTTTATTTTTTTATATTTTTCCCCTAACAGATTTGTTTGTTTTTCAATTAAATTGTACAGGTTATAGGTCACTTTAAACGTGGGAAAGGTTTGAAATGATTTATTGTGGTTTCATTTTGTTTATATCACAAAAACCTGGCATTTTAACAGGGGGTGTGTAAACATTTTATAGTGTGTGTGTGTGTGTGTGTGTGTGTGTGTGTGTGTGTGTGTGTGTGTATATACGTATATATTTTTTTATACTGTTGACCACAATTGGGGAGTTATTTCAGTGGGAGCTAAAAGAAATACAAGAATCCCAGCAAAAATGATATGTCATTCATACAAAATTCTCCTTAAAAATAGACAGTATGGGTAAATAAGTAGACTATATACAATAGAGTGGCAACAAACAGTATGAAGTTTTAAAATTTGTGCTCTGACAATAAATGTTCATGTAGGCAGCATAGAAACAAGTTTCAGTGACTTGAGGGAAGACTGGGTGATCAGGAGAACCTCAATGATTTTTGTTAAAACAAAATAAATGGCTGCTGGATAAGATGGATGACTGAGAAAATGGGGAAAGATGAAATTAATGTAAGAATTTTTGGTGTGTCGGAGAAAATGGAAGAATGAAACATGGTTAATTTCATTGAGTGGGGTCCAAAAGTGTTTAACGTTCAGGAGGGCTTGTTATGTTGTATAGAGAGCGCATAGATGTTAATCATATTGATCAATGCTGCAGTAACCTTCGCTGTATTGGGTTATATTCTGCCAAGGATATAACAGCCGACAAGCTTCCAAAACTTCAGGAAACCTTCAACTTGTCCAATCCATCAGTCAGCTCAAGTGAAACTGACAAATAAAGCAGGTTTGGATGCCAAGCCCTTGAGATTTCTTCACTTTCAAGAGAGGGCTCCTCTACGGGCTTTTGAGGATCAGAGGTCTGCTTGTGCTATTCATTTGCTGGGCAGACAAGTTCCCTTTGGGGAGAAAACTTCCATTTTTAAAAATTATTTGATTTATATTATTCTGCCGTTTAGGAAAGTTATTTTTAGCCATGTTTGTGTTTTAATGGACTGCCATGAGGCTATATTGTACTTTTAAACAGGAGTGAATTTTTTCCTGTTCGTTTAAAAGTTTAAATTACTAGAAAAACATTTTTTTTCCTGTGGAGTAATTGTTTGTTTTACTTTTGAGGCAAACCGTGTTTTAAAATGCTTCTTTCTGTGTTCTCGTGTGAAAAAAAGTTACTAAGTAATTCTTAATTTTTACCAGCGTTTGCTGCTTGTTTTTGCAGGAGAGGCACTAGTTTTGGCTTGACCTGGAACAAACTACCAGTCCCTTGGTGAGTCGTCCTTCCAGCCACAAAAAGAAGTTAAGTGAACAGCCTTTGCCACCACAGCAGGCTAGCAGTTTGCCTCAGCCACATGTGGGTGAGACTGCTGTGGCTACAGCTCATTCCCGAGACCACTCATCTTTCATTCCCCAGACCACTCATCTTTTACTCTGGATCCCTGTGGTGTAGCACCTGTGGTCACTGTGGACCTGGGGGTTAGCCATGTCCTTTGCAGCTGTTTGGGTCCCCTCATTGGGCAAGGGAGAGATGTTCTTGTCCGCCTAGGGAAATGGAACACGGAAGACTTTTCTTTTTTTGTCAGAATGTTGTGCCTATCCCTGGGAAGCTGCTGTTGCCAGTAATAATAATGCTGGCCTCATTTTTAGTGTCAAAGAATAGTAAACCTATATCTACACATGAAATCTCCTTTGACAGGATTAATTTACTGTGTCTGGCTCAGGATTTAATTCAGGTTATCGAGCTGTCTGATAAGGTGGTTTCTGGTAAAAGAAAGAGGTATACCCCTTTTCCTAAAGAGATTCAAGGTTTTTCTCCTCTGTTATTTGATTCCGGCTCAGAGGAGAGCTCAGTTTCTGAGTCTCCCCATGGGTATTACTCTTTCTGTAGGTGTATTTCCAGAATGTGTCTGTGTTTCCAGTGGGAGAACACTGAGGTTTCTTAATGTCTCAGAAAATATTATGAGCTATTACAAAAGGAACTTCCAGAAACTTCACCAAATCCCCCAGCTATGTCCATTTTGGAGGATGTGTGAGTAACTACCTGTAATTTTCCTGATCAGTCTGCTGCCCCTAAAAAGGCTGATAAAATGTATAAAGATGTTCATCATGTTTCACTGTTGCAGTCCTAACCAATGGGTTATCCGGCTCCCAGTAGCCCTCGATCGGCCAGAATACCAAAGGTAAGTAAAAATGACATTGGCTGTCATTTGGTATAAAGGACGTCAGGGCGTCCGATACAAAAGGAGGCAGCCAGCGTCACTTCCTCAGTCTTCCTTGCCGCGGAGCCTGAATCAGAACATTTCTTGCACTAGTGCTGGTTGGCAGTTTACCTGTTTTGTTTCCGACTACAATGTTGAAGTCAACTACAGCTAAGTACCCTGTTTGGGATCCTCTTTTCTTTATTTATTTATTTAACATTTGTTGACCGGGCTAGTCTAGCTGGATATATGTCCATTTTCAGTAGAGGCCCGGGGACAAAAGCTCCACAAAGAACAGTCAATTTAAAACAAATCAAAGTTTTTGGGCATGTATAGACAAAAAGACATAGATAATAGTTTACAAGTGACAACAATACAGCAAAAAGAAAAAGAAAAAAAACACAAACTTTTTTTTTTTTTTTGTAGGAAAGTACAAGGAGTAGGGAGGGGAGTAATAGTGGAAGAAAAGACACAAGGAAAGCAGGGAGAGAAATGCAGAGAGGTTTGGAAAAAGTAAGGTAGAAAGGAGAAGTAATATCTAATATGAGGAGCTTGGAGAAGGTAGTAAATAGTAAGAAGAGTAAGGAGGATATGCTTGGGAAGCGAGAAATAGTGATAAAAAGGAGGAGAGATTTTAGCCTGGGTTGCTGCATGGGCAGAGCCAGCGGATAGTAAGATGAAGTTTGAGCTTCTTTTTGAAGAGTGAGGAAGAGGAGATCATAGTGAGGTCCTTAGGAAGAAGGTTCCAACTTTTCCCCACTGTGTAGGAGAAAAGTGAGTCACCTGCTTTGTTATTAGATTTGTGTATGGATACTAAAAGTTTGTGTGAAGAGCGAAGGTTAGAAAGATTTGTATAGGGACTAATAAGTTTGGTAAGGATAGGAGTTTTTCAGGAAGTAAAGGATTTTTTGGGTGATTATAAGTTGCTGAGATAAAAGCTGATTATCAAGTTCAAGCCAGCCAAGTTGTTTTAAATTTAGGCAATGGTGAGATCTAAAAGGGGAGCTGGTAGCAAATCTGGCTATATTATTGTAGGCGGTAGTTAATTTGTTCAGGTTAGTTTTAGATAGGTTTGTGAATAAAGGTGATGCATACAGGAGAGTAGAGATAAGATGGGTGTGAGCAATGATAATTCTGGCTGTAGGAGTAAGGAAAGGCTTGATTTTGTAGAGGGAGCCAAGCTTTTTGTTAGTAGATTTAATGGTGGTATTAATATGAGTGTCATAGTTTAGGCAATGATCGATAGTAACACCTAAAAGTTTAGTTGTTGTGTCAGGAGATATGACTGTGCCATTTTTAGATACGATGAAGAAGTGGAGTGGTGGAGATTTTTGTGTGGGTGTGAACAACAAAAGTTTAGTTTTTTTAGGGTTAAGGTGGAGACATCGCTGTAAAAACCACTCTTCCACAAGCTGAAATACATTTTGGGTGAGAGATTGAAGTTCAGATGGGTTAGAGGCTGAGGAGACTAAGTTGGAGTCATCTGCATACTGAATGGTTATGGCTTGGGGGATGCTAGAAGCAAGATCATTGATAAATATGGAAAATAAAAGGGGACCCAAGATAGATCCTTGGGGGACTCCAAGGGAGACGGGAAGAGGGGAGGATAGATTGTTTTCCCAGAGGGCTGCCTGTTTTAGATGGTCTAGGTAAGACTTAAACCATTGTAGTGCCAGATCGTTAAGTTTGAGTTTTTTCAGAAGATTCAAGAGTATTTGATGATTAACCATGTCAAATGCTTTGGAGAGATCTATAAAGACAGCAGAAGAGAGGATATTATTGTTGCGGTTTTTATTTATGTGATCAGTAAAGGAAAGAAGGGCAGTAGTAGTGCTGTGGGAGGGACGAAATCCATGCTGGGAGGGAGCTAGTAGTCCATTAAGAAGGAGGTGGTCGAGCATTTGTTGGTGAATACATTTTTCCATGATTTTAGCTAAGGGAGAAAGTAGGGCAATTGGACGGAAGTTTGAAAGTTCTGACGAGGTTCCACCCTTATGAAGGGGAATAATATGGGAGATCTTCCAGATGGAAGGGATAGTGCCTTCTTTGATGGTTCTGTTTATAAGAATAGAGACAGGGTAGGCGATTGCTTTGGCTGCAGTTTGTAGATATTGAGCAGGTAATAAGTCAGCAGAGGGGGTTGAGGGTTTGAGTTTTAGAAGGAGGGTACAGATGAGGGATGTAGAGACAGGTTGTAGATGGAAAGTGGGAGGAGTTGGAAAGGAGGAGAGTGGTGAAAGAGAAGCCATGGGAGGAAGGGAGCTGGCAAGTGACTGGATAGCTCCAGTAAAGGAGTTGTTAAAGGAGTCCGCTATCTGTTTAGGAGTGTTTTCAGTAGTAGTGGCAGGAGTTGGGTGTCTTAGTTGTGCCAGGGTGAAGTAAAGTATTGATACCTGTCCAGAATTTCTTAGGGTTTTGGTGGCTATGTTGTTGGAGGTGAAGGAAAAAGTTTTTTTTTTGTCAAGTTGTACAGATGATTTAGTGGAGTTTCTAAGCTGTTTAAATGTAGTGTGATCAGAAGGGTCTTTAGAAGCATTTTGACCCGAGTTTGTTTCTTAGCAACATTTTGTGCTTAGTTTCTTTTGTAAGCCAGGGTGCAATTTTTGCTCTATTTTTAAGGGTACGGATAGGGGCATGGAGGTTAAGAATTTCAAGGAATTTTGAATTAAAGTAGGCTACTGCTTCATCAAGTTGTAGGTATTTTAGGGGTGACCAGTTACAGAGTCTAAGTTAGTTTTGGAAGCATTCAGGGTTAAAGTTTTTGTTGGAGCGTATGGTTTTGAGACTTGTAGGTCTAACTATATTGGACTTATGTCAAAGTAAGTAAGTTAGAAAGTGATCATTCATATCTCCTGGGAGGGTGCCTACTGAGTAAAATGTGGGGGAGGTATTTATTAGAATCCAGTCAAGGATGGATTCTTTTTTGGTGGGTTTGTGGATGCGAGTGGGTGAGGAGACAATTTGAGTAAAGCCATGCAGGTTAATGTGGTTAGAAGGGGTATTGGCATTACAGGTATTCCAGTCAATGTTAGTCACAAAGTACTATGGTTTCTTGTGGATATGAAGTGGATAGCCAGCTAAGGATATTTTCAAGGAGGTTGATGTTGTTGCCAGGTGGAATGTAAGAGAACATAATATAAATAGCCTTGCTAGTATTTAATTGGAGCTTAGTAAAGAGAATTTCAGAGTTAGTGTCAGATGGGAGACAATTTAATGGAGTGAGTTGGAGACCTGTTTTATACAGTAAGGCTATACCCCCTCCTTTCTTGCTAGGGCGATCTACTCTTAGAATATTATACCCAGGAGGGATAATATCGCAGTCCTGGATATGGGGTTTTAACCAAGTCTCTGTGAGACATAATAGATCAAAGTTGTGAAATTGCAGTAGGGGATGAAACTCTGTTATTCTATTGTTAATACTTCGTATATTTAAGTGAGCTAGTAAAAGGGAGTTAGAGGAGAGGCTAGGGTTGTATTGGGATGAGGAATAAGACATAGGTGTGAGGATAGGAGAGGTAGTGGTGGGGCCTGGGTTGGGATGATAGGAGAGGTAGTGGTGGGGCCTGGGTTGGGATGAATGTCACTGTCTAAAAGGAGGTGACTGAGATCTGTGAATGTGAATTGGTACAAGATATGAAGCGATTTGTTGTTTTTTCCTATATAGGTATTTGTAGTAAATATGGCTAACTCTGTGATATTTTGGGAAGAAGTAATTGGAAGTATATGTTATGTTGATGTGTTTTGGGGGAAGTGATGATGCAGTAAAGGATGTTTGTTTTGAGGAGAGGTGGAGGGTAGAGCAGTTGAAGTATTTGTAGGAAGTGGAGATGTAGATAAGGAAAAGAGATGGGAGTATTGAGAGTAGGAGGAGGGATGTGAGGTAAGGAGAAAAGAATGACAAAGGCATTGTGGTATGGAGGAGGAGTTTGGGTGGTAAGAGATTAGATGGGAGGGGAAATTAATAAGATAGGAGAGGAGGTAGGGAGTGTTTGAGAAGGAAATGAATGTGATTGGTTGGTATGGGAGGAGTGGCTAGAGAGGTATAAGGCTGGATGTACTGGGGGTGGGTGGGAATAGGGGGTAGGGTAGGAGAGCGGAGTGAGCCCGGAGGGCAAACGGAGCAGGAAGAGCCAAGCGGGGAGGAGAAAGACTAGTCAAAAGAAAAACAATCAGTGAGATGCTGATTGCTATTAGCAGGTAAGGTCAGGTAGGTGGAAAGAGGTGATAGTAGAGAGTCAGAGTAGGGTTGGGAGAGTAGAAAGGGAACAGGGAGAAGTGGAAGATAAATGGAGGCGAGGCAGAATTGAAGTAAGTATCAGTAGCTAAAAAGAGATGAGAAAGATACTAGGAGAAGTAGGTAAAGAAAAGGACAAGCTAACTTGGTAAGTGAGGTTAGAGGGAATGGGATATAATTAATGGTGAGAGAGTGCCATCTAGTGGGTAAAGGTAAAATTACACAGACAACCTAGGAGGGAAAGGAATAGTATGCAGGTGGGTGAGTCAAGTGTGGAGCAAAGTAAAGACCACTAGAGGGGCTGGGGAGATAGAGATGGACAAGAGCTATGGCTGCTGGCTATCCTGGAGTGGTAGGGAGTTTAAGTATGTCAACAGTTTCGATAAATAAAAATGGTTACTAGTCAGCGGACATACTTTCTAGTATTCTTGAGGGGATGCCTTTATTCCCTAATACAGGAAGGACAGTGGGTATAAGTGACTGGACGGAATCCTGGTCATCAGGTAGTACAGGTTCCAACCCTACTGGAGGACAGGCACCTGGCAGGCTAGATAGAGCAAGGGAGAAAGAAGATAGCGATAATTTAAACAAGTTGGCAGTAAAAGGCAGGCAATATAAAATACAGGCAGAATAATAGCAAAAGGTTAAACATACAATACATGAATAACACACATTCGCATAATACTGTTTAAAAGCATACATAAAAGTGCAAAGAAGGTTATTAAATCAGTTCATAGTATACCTATCAAATACACAAAATATAGAACATAGCTAAGGCAATTTCAAGAACATAAGGACAATAGAGGTGAATCCCAGCTCACAACAGTAATGTATCACTTTTGGCATAAAATATGATAATAATTAAAACCTAGAGTATTTTTTGAGACAATAGCTGCAAGCATTTACAATTAGTGCATTACCGTCCCAGGAAATCCCATTTTGATAGAAAGCAGAATTAAAATTCAGTAAAAGTCAAAAATTAAAATAAATAAAGGAGCTACATGGGATTAAAAGTAAGCTATGTATAGGGCTTCAATGCAGTGGCGCTAAATAACAATTACCTGCCTTAACGAATGTCAGAAAAGGTTAATAATTGTCTTACCTGTGGAAAGCAGATTCCCCATAGAGATTTTCATTCCTATTGTATTATTTGTTTAGGCCTTGACCAAGATGCTCGTAATTGTGAGCTCTGTGCTTCCTTTAATCCGCGTACTATTCGTTGTCGGGCTAAGCTTTTAGCTAAACATTTTGGAGTTTGGCCTAAGTTTGTCAGTATGGCGTCCGCTGGTCTTCAGGCTTCGGATATCCCCAAGAAGTGTAAGGATAAGGACCGCGACAGGCTTCTGAACGTCAAGTCCTCAGATGATGTTAAGTTGTTTGTCAGTCATGCAGTAGCTAGTGAAGCGCCTTTGCAGCCCACAGATTTTCAACTGCAGGCCTCAGTTGAGACCTTTTCAGAGGCCCCCAGGCCTCCGGCTTCCATTCTGTCTTTTGACCTTCTGCCTGTTGCCTCTTCAGCTGGATCCAGAACCACTAAGCTGACTCCGGTGTCCGGGGCCTCTGGTCTTTGTTCCAACAGCAAGCTCATACCGACGACTTCAGTTGCAACTTCAGCGGTTGCCAGGCCTCCCGAGTGCTTCAGACTTGCAGGTAAATCTTCCAGTCGTAAGCCTGTGAAGAAACAGGCTCCAGTTTCCTCTTGTTCCCCTCATTCTCAAATGGTTAAAATGGCTAATGACCTTTTGACTCTTATTAGGGGTTTTGACTCTTATTAGGGGTTCACAGCCTCCTCCTTCAAAATGAGGTAGGGATGTCTCTCCTGAGGCTTTGTCTTATTCAGGTTCTGATATTTCTAGCATTTCTGTTGATGAAGAAGAAGTTTCTCAGGCTTTCTCTCCTTTTGAGGATTCAGACGCAGAGGAGTCCATCCCTTCTGCTTCTCCTCCAGAAGAAGAGCATTTTAAATGGGAAAGTCAGGATCATCCCCTTTCTAAGAAAAGGATTAGAGTTTTTTTGGATTTGCCTCCGCATAGGCCTTTGGCTATTCCACCTGTGTTGGAAGTGGTTGATGATGTTTTTCTGGAAAACTCATTGACTCCAAATTCAGTTCATCCTGCTCCCAGGAAACCTGACTGGTACTATAGAGTCCCTGATTCTCATTTGTTTCTTTTCAGGAATCCGTTGGCTGATCCAGAGGTTATTTCTCAAGGCCCTAAAGGAGTTAAGGCCACTGTTACTAAAAATCATGTTCCTTCTGACAGGGAATCCAGGAACCTAGATAGGTGGGGTAAAAAGGTTTATACATCTGCCACTCTTGCTATTAGATCTACTAATTGTCTTTATCATATGCTGAAGTACCAGCAGCACACCTTGGAAGCCATTAAGTCTCGTATAGCTAGTGTGCCTCTGTTGGCAGAGAAAGGATATGCAGGATTTGCTGAATTCTGCCAGTCTTGTCAATAAACCATTCTTTACATTGTGGTTTTGACATTCTAGAAGCCTCCTGTAGGGCTACAACTACTGGCTCTGTTATTAGAAGGCATGTTTGGCTCGGGGAGCAGCCCCTACCAGAGCCTGTCAAGAAGAAGATGGAAGACCAGGCCAAGTCTATGCAGATGGTTAAAGACTTTCTGCAAGTTCAGCCTCCTCGCTTTAGCAGGAATTACCCTTCTAAGAGTTAGATGCTCCCTGATACCAGCAGACAGACCCATTCTAGAACTAGAGGTTACAAATCTTCTAGGGGACAGGTGGCTACCCCTCAAAGGTCTAAGCGTTGGCAGGCTTCCTCTTCTAAGGCGGGAAGTTCTAAGCCTGCATCTTAATCTAAACATTCTCAGTGACTGTCCAACTTCTGCCTGTTCTTGCTTGCCTGGAGAGTCCTTTGGGGAAAGGTTGGCCCTTTTTGCAAATTTCTGGGCCACCATCATGGACGACAAGTGGGTACTCAGAACTGTATCCCTAGGACACAAGTTTTCTTTCCACACCTTTCCAGTACCCAAAGGATTCCTGGACGCTCCTCCAAACCAAAGGGCAGAAGTAGAAAAGCAAATTTTGTCTCTGTTACATCTGGGAGCAATAGAATCAGTTCCTGCTCAGCATGTAGGCCAGGGTTTCTATTCCAGACTTTTCCTAGTTCCAAAAAAAGAAGGCACCTGCCATCCTATACTAGATCTATCCATCCTGAACTCTTTCTTGATAATTCCAAAGTTCAAAATGCTCACTCTGCATCAGTTGCTGCCAGTGTTGGAAAAGGATTCCTGGCTGGTAATGTTGGATCTCAAAGAAGCTTATCTGCACATCCCTATCAGGGAAAGTTGCAGGCAATACCTTTGTTTCAGGGTGGGCAAGCAACATTATCATTTCTCTGTGAGGCCCTTTGTGAAAACGTTGGGAGCAGTAAATAAGCCGAAGTGCCTGGCTCCAGTCATTGCTTTTTGCAGGCAGAAAAAAATCAGATTTATCCATATTTGGACGACTGTCTAATTCAAGTGAATTCTAAGGAACAGCTGTTAAAGGATCTAGAATTTATAAAGACTCTTCTCTCTTCCCTGGGTTACACTCTCAGCGAAGAAAAATCAAAAATGGTGCCATCCAAAGAGATAACATTCCTTGGAACGAGTCTGAACACAGCCGCCCAGATGATATATCTCACTCAGGAGAAGCAGACATCTCTTTCAGTTTACTTCAAGGACTTGGCAAGCTTGTCCCACCTCCCTGCAAGGAAATACCTGCAAGCTCTGGGATTCATGGCCTCTTGCATTCTCTTGATTCCATATGCAAGACTGTATATGAGGAAATTGCAATGGTACACAAGGTGCAGGGTTTGAGTCTCACAAGGGATAATTGGCTAGGCTTAAAATAGCTTGCAAGGGCAGTTAGCCTAGTACTAACCTATGAACCTCAAGAACATTTGGTGTCAACACACACAGGACCTAGATGTGATAATTCCTCTGCTTCCATGTCTGCAGACAGAGTTTCTATGGTGGGCAACAGCCTGTCTACAAAAAGGCATGCCTTTTCGCCCACCCCTTGTCACTCAAGTTCTTACCACAGATGCATCGGACTACGCCTGGGGAGCTCACCTGGATTGCGGGTGCATACAGGGAAGTTGGAATGCCCAGCAGATGCACCTGCACATAAATTTAAAGGAGTTGATGGCAGTCCAGCAGGCCTTACTAGCACTGGGAAGTCTTATGCTGGCAAATGGGAAAGATTCTCTCATTGGATGCAGGCTAGAGGGGAATCTTCTTCTCAGCCTGCCCTTCCTCTGATCCTGGAATACCTGTCTGATTTGCTTCAGGGTGGTCTTTCTTTTTCTTCTATCAAGATCCATGCTTCAGCCATTTCTGCTCATTGTTCTCTTCAACAACCCATTTTCTCTCATCCCTTGATGAAAATGTTTCTCAGAGGTGCTTGCAACTTAAAACCTCCCAGAAGGGGGGCTACTCCATGCTTGGAATCTTAATTTTGTTCTAGAGAAGCTCACTCTTCCTCCTTTTGAGCCAGCTGCCACTGCAGATTTAAAATTTGTCTTGTGGAAGACTGCCTTCCTCTTGGCTATAACTTCAGCAAGGAGGGTTTCGGAGCTGCATGCTTTGATGGCTGTGGTGCCTTTTCTTATTTTCCATGCAGATAGTCTCTCTGAGAATCAACCCTTCCTTTATGCCTAAGGTGGTTTCTAGCTTGATTCTTAATCAGTCCATACAACTTCCTACCTTCTTTCCTAATCCTCAAAATAGAGGTGAAAGAATCCTACAGTTTCTTGATGTGCATAGACAGCTCAGGTTTTACCTGGACGGGATTAAAGATCTTCTGAAATCAGCACAGTTATTGGTCAGTTTTGCCCCTGGAGCCCAGGGCAAGGCTATTTCCAAGCAAACCATTTCTAAATGGATTGCACATTGTATTACTTTTTGTTATTACTTTCATGGCAAAGTTCCTCCTCAAGGACTTAGGACCCACTCAACTAGAGCAGCTTCCACTTCTGCAGCCTTTTTAAGGGGTGTCCCTACTAAAAACATTTTGGAGGCTGCCACATGGTCTTCTGTTCACACTTTCGCAAAGCATTATAATTTGCCTTTGTTTTCTAGAGCTAGGGCAGGGGTTTGCCAGTGCTGTTCTGCAGGGAATTATCTCCAATCCTTGATTCTGTTAGTTCCTCCTCCCTTTTCTCTGGGCTTTGTTAATCAACCCACTGGTTAGGACTGCAACAGTGAAACACGATGAACATAGTACAGTTGTGTACACTTACCATAAATGTAGATGTTTGAGTGTATTCACTGTTGCAGTCCTGGCTTCCCTCCCTCCTTCCCCCTTTTCTCTTTTCCTAAGGTAGAGGCTAAATTTAGTTCAAGCCTTGTTTTCTGGGGGCTTCTGACTGTTATGGCAAGAAAGACTGAGGAAGTGGCGTTGGCTGCCTCCTTTTGTATCGGATGCCCTGACATCCTTTACACCCGATGACAGCCAACGTCATTTTTACTTACCTTTGGTATTCTGGCCTGATAACCCATTGGCTAGGACTGCAACAGTGAATACACCCGAACATCTACATTTATGGTAAGTGTACACAACTGTACTTTCCTCAGTATTTTACATTTTATACACTCTTCCCAAACCTGATCCAGCAGCTACAGGTTTAATCCTACTTCTGCTACACATTTAATTAATTCCTACCCTATTTGTTCTGATAAGGATGGGAAGATTATTGAAAAGTATGGGGAAAAGTGTATGCTTCGTCAGCTTTGATTCTCAGAATTTTGAGTCGTCAGGCTAATATGTTAAAGCTTATTCTGACTAATTGCGAAAGTATGAGGAATGTTTTATCTGTAATTGTTTCTTGTGAGATAAAATCTGCTTTCAATAATTTAGTGTCTTCCATCGAACAAGTCAGCTCGCTGTTATTAACACAGTTGATACTACTTCTAGGGCTGTGGTCATTGGTACATTTTTAAGGAGGTTTGCCTGGCTGCCTTCTCATAACCTAAAGATGATGTAAAAAATAAAATTTTTAAATTCTCCTCTTCTCTGCTGTAGAGGTAATCAAAAAGGGTGATGTAAGGGGAAAGTTAATACAGGGAATCTGTCAGATTTTCAGCCCTGCTTTTACAACATTTCTAAGGGATTCTGTAACCTGTCATCCAACTTTGGTGGGGGAAAAATACAGTCTCAACAAAATGCAGGTAAGCAGACATGCAAGAATAAACGATAAAGGGGTTCCAAAAAATTGAAGACCCCCCCCCCCCAAAAAAAAAAGTACAGTCCAACTAATCAGAATGGCCTTCCTACCCTGGCAGTTCCTTTTCCCTTAGAGAAAGTGTGACTCTTCAGTTTTCCCTTTAGTAACAAGATGGTTTCTGTGTGGAGTCTGCATGTCCTCCCCGCAGTTGGGTGGGCATTCATTAGTGGACCGGAGTTCTGCTGTGGCGACCTGTAACCGGGAAAAGCCAAAACACAACAACAAGAAGATAGTTTCAGGCAAATGCATTCTGAAGATCATTTATCAAGGTTGCAGATGTCAGTGGGAGGAAATTCCTCCTTTCCAGGGGATAATTCTACATCCAGTAGATCATACTTTCATTTCCACCTGTCCTTCATCACATGCTATCCCAGTGAGTGATTGTCAGTTTCTCTTCCCATCCCAGGTTGGTATAGGTTTTTATTCAAGGATGTTTTTCATGCAAAAGAAAGAAAATGCTTGGAAACCAGTTTTGGGTCTTTTTTTCTTTCCTAAACATGTTTGTGATAGAGCCCAAATTCAGAATGATGTCATTTCACAATCTGCTGCCTCTTCTTCCTTTTTCAAGTTTTCTAGTGACTGACAATAGACTTAAAAGATGCTTATCACATTACTATTCGTACAGACTTCAGGCATTTGAGGTTTTTGTGTGCCTGGATCCCATAAAGATGCCCCTCTGTATCACTGTTGCAGTATCCAAAACAGAAATGATCTGCCCAAAGTAGCCCAACGCTCAGCCAGTATACAAAAACCTAATAATCTTGTATGCACCATACATCACATTTATGCACCCCACACAGAATGTAGAGCATAAAAGGGATGTATGGACGCAACTACCGAGAACCTCTTTGCCAGCAGTTTGAATGCTACTTTGAACACCTTGTTGCTGTACTGAATATTTAACCACCAGAAAAGTGCCCCATTGGGGTTGTCTTTTTTTACTTTTTAGGTCTTGTATTTTATTTGGCTACCTAGAGTTCATGTCATTCAAGAAGAAAAAATGTCATTGTGGGAGTCAGGTTCTCCATAAGGATTGTCACAAACAATGTCCTTTTTCTTTGGGTGCTTCTCATGACTGTCCCTCTCGTAGTATCTGTAAGGTATTTGTGCCTAAGACACACAGAAGCTGTTTGTCTTCCCTCGCCATTTATCTTGAAAACCAGCAGCTTAAACAGTTAGCCCCAGGGTACCATGGCAGAATCCTTTCACCCATGAAACTTGCGGTAAAGTAAAGAAAAAAGCCAAGAAGTCTCAGCTGGATTCTTTACCTGTCTAGTCTCCACCAGACATTCCTCTAGAAGTGCATAATAGCTCTGTAGGTTGTTTGGCATCTATGTCAGATTCCTGTGCCACAACGCCGTTGGAGGCCAACGAGGATATGTCATTCTGCAAGTCCTCTGAGGCTTTGCAGGTGTCTGCTCCTGCATAAAGGGCAACTGTGGTTGATTATCTTGGAGGGTACTAGAGAGATTCCACAGGGAGGAGGTTCCAGGTTCTCTTATTGAATCTCACCAAGAGTCAGAACCTCCGGTATTTGTTAGGGCTGATGTCCCGTCCAAGAAAAGACAGAAACTGAAGCATGTTTCAATCAATTCTTAGGATCTTGAGAGAATGGCAGGAGTTTACTCAGGGCTTGCTTTCTGCCTTGATGGCCCTAAAGCCTCCTCAAGGGGTTTTGGTACCTTCTCTTCCTTGGACCTCTACCCCTTCTAAATGGCTTGGGGATCCGGATTCCTCAGATGGTGAAAAGAAACCAAATAAAAACTGTGGAGGAGTTTTATATGTCACTAACACAGAGGTATAGAGGAATTACCCCTCAAAACCTTGACCTTTCACCCCTAGTCAGGACAAGAGAAGGGGAGGCCTGTCCATGGCAAGAGAACCAGACAGTTCAGGAGATGGCAGCCAGAACAGTCACATGGACCAGGGATCTCCAAAGAACCCACACAATGCACAGACCTATTGTGATTATTTCCAGCCCCCGTCCACAAAACCCCTACCTACACTTCTCTCCAAACATTGACTGTAAGACTCCCCTTCTTCCTAAGTCAAGGGTACTGCATCCACTTCAGAGAAATCCCACCCTTCTTAGGCATCCCAAAACCACCTCTTACCACCTGTTCTTGCTGAACTACTTCACCAAGGATCCAGTCAGCCTCTTCCTACAGATCTAGCGGGAAAAGGCTTCTACTCAAGGATCTTTATAGTTCCAAGAACCTGCAGACCCATCTTGGACCTTTTGGAACTAAACAAGTTAGTCAATATCCCAAAATTCAAAATGCACACTTTACAAAAAGTGCTTCCCATGATCTCCCACAATGCCTTTATGACCATTCTAGACTTAAAGGATGCTTACTTCCATGTCCACATGGCAGACAGTCAAAGAAAACACCTAAGGTTTGTAGCAGCAGGCTGTAGCAAGTTCAATGTTTTACCATTTGGGCTGTCCACTGCTCCCAGAGTTTTCACAGAATGCCTGGCTCTTCTGATGGCACATTGTAGAACTCCGTACCTTGGGTATCCACATACTACTGTTACTATCTAGGCAGAGCTAAATCTTTCAGATCTCCAGATCAATTTTTCATTTCTTGTGAAGGTTAGAAGGTACAGTCTGTATCAAAACATACCATGTCCAAATGGTTGTTTAAGATTTATCGCTTTTTTTGATATACTTAACACAATAAAACTGCCCCAGGTAAGGCCAAAGCACACTCTAAACAGACATTGGCTTCATTTACTGCTCTTTGGAAAGGGTTGGATTGTAGAAGCAGCATCTTGGTCCCATGTACATACTTTACAAAGCACTACAAGCTTGATTCCTCCTCTAGGTTGACATCAAGCTTTGCTACGACCATTTTTCAGGGGCTCCTGGATCTTTCCTCTTCCACCTTCTGTAGTAACCTAGGGTAATCTTCCCGTTTAGCTAGGCTACTCAGCATTGACCAATATGGTGAACATAGTCAAGGTTGTGTAAGTAAACCTTAACATAACAGTTGATATTCAGATGGTCATTGCTGCAGTAGCTGCCCCCTCCCTCCTTCCCCTTTGTTTTTTGGTGTGTGAACATTTACTTTTTGTTACTCCTAATATTGTCATTGTCAGCTCAGCTCAAGCCTGACTGATGGTTTGGGTATGTGGAAGGTGCCCTAAAGCTTTGGAAGCTGATAGGCTGTTATACCATTGGCAGGACATAGCCCCATATAGCTAAAGCTACTGCAGCAGAGATCATTCAAACATCTACTGTTATGTTAATTTCACTTACACATCTCTGCTTTCTGTCTCAAAACCTCCAGTTCAGGAAGGAGACACTCCAGAGTCAGTAATTGTCAAATTCATCTCTCATTTAGAAAATATATATATTAGAACTGCTTGAGCAATCCAACCCCCCCCCCCCCCCCAAAAAAAAAACAAAAACTTTTGAAATTGGTAATTCTGTCATCAGATTTGGTAATGACTTTCTACGGAAAGTAAAAGAAAAATAGAAGGCATTCTTACAATTTTAAAGTCCCTAAGAAAATGTGGTATTAAATGCCCCATTTTATTTTTCAGCAAGATTAAGAATCTTTCAGAGGGAGCAAGTGTTTTTGACTCCATATGTACATGCCCTTTACTTTCTTAAATCTAAACAAAATCTGTAGACTTCAGCACGAAATGAACTTAGTATATATAACAAGGCTAAACAGCAAGCAGAAACGCCTGGATGGAAAACTCAGCTAAAAAAATACAAAAAGGGGGCAGTAGTACAAAGGACCAGTGTGTTTATTAGCGGACCGGAGTTCCGCTGTGGCGACCCCTAACTGGGAAAAGCCGAAAGACACAACAACATACTTTTGTATGTCTGGTAGTATATATATAAAACATTCTCACAAGACTGTACATTTCTGGACTTCAGTGTGACATTACTATCAATCCATTTTCTGTGATGATTTAAAATTCAGGTCTTGAATAAGTATTATTCCTTTAATTGGTTAGAGTAGTACTAACCCAACTTTTCTCACTGTGTCCTTCATTCTTTAGGACAAGGACTGTATGTATGTCCCCTATTGTTTGGTAAGCTCTGCTCTAGCTAAGTCTTCCTTGTTTTAACATTTTCTTTACCTACACTCTACAGGTGTAATATCACATAATATGTACTTGGCATTTTTAGCATATTCTATCACGTAAAAAGATAGTTAATTTTAACTTTCTTTCTTTTAAAATAGCAGCATTTGTCACCATACTGTTGATTTAAGCTATTTGCATGCATACTTAGTATGCAAATCATCTCTTTCACAATTTTGGCACTTTTCTGTTAATTAAATCTTTTTCTCCAAATAAGCTGCATCACGTATTCAAGCAATCAGATAAGTTTATAATGCTTTAAAAGCTTGGGTTGTCTGTGCAATGGAATCACTTTGTAAAGTGGGGCTTCTGTGGTAGATTGGTATACAGAGGAACAAAGAATACATTGTTTACATGCTTTAGGTACTCATAAAATGAAGTAATAAAAGAAATGTCTGCAATTACTTATCTTCTTGTAAAAATTAGTTCCTCACTGGAAGGGTGAACAGAGTGCAGTGTGAGGTAGCAGGAGGGCATGCAGTAGACATAATTTTTGAATGCTGTCTCAAATGTAGCAACATGTCTTCACATAATTCCACTGCCCCCCCAAGTTTTTTTTATGTTTTGTTGATTGTAAAATACTGTATTATGTTTATGGTAGGCACTTGCTGTGATCATTGTGATGGACAGTAAAGTAATCTTTGCTTTTTAAATATGTTGCCAGAATAGTATTTTGTTTATTTTATCTGGGAGGTGTGAAATGTGACCATTAGCAGATACTTGTGCAGACTGAAGTTATTCTCAGATTACTACTGTTTCCAAAGCAATATCCTTAGTTTTAAAACTCCAGTTTATTTGTTCAGGTTCTGCATTTTAGTAACATGTATCACGTTAAGTAATATTTTTCCTCTGTACAATATTGTTGGAACATACAAGTTTAAGCAAGAATGTTTATACTGTAAGCATTCAGAAAGGGTTATTAAAAGACTGTTGTGCAAATATCTTTAGCTTCACATAAATAAGGGTGGGTAGTAGCGCTGGATCTCAAACTGATGGCATGTGAACTGACTTGCTGAACTTGAACAGTCTTAGAACATTGTTAGTGTGAGCGTAGAGCTGATTTTTGAAGCATGGCAGCTAATGCAGTAGGACAAAACCATGCACTATGTGCAAGCTATTTCTTGTAGTCCATGGTTTCTTTCTTACAGCCTTCATCTGCCTACTGTGAGTAGGTTACTTGACCAGAAAGTGCTCTGAGGATTTTGGGGAGGCTGGAATGGACTTCTGGTCTCCTTGACTTCATGCCTAGTGACGGCATATGCACCTAAACACTGAACATCTGTTTGCGCAGGAGGTGAAGTTAAAACAAATGCTGTATAATATTGTTAGCCTATACTAAGTTAAGGAGGGAATGTGTCTGTGAGCTGTTGACAGGCCATTTATTTTAGCTTGGGGTTTTTTATTAGCCTTCATCTGCTTTCTGTGTGATTAGGTCAAATTTCCACCAAAGAATAACATACAAAGTCAAGTTTACTGTATGTGGATTTATATCTTCACATTTTAGCCTTATATCATTGGATCATCTTCCCTACAACTGTTTGGGTTAGTTCTCCAGAATTCTCCTAGTCAAGTTTTCTTTTTTCTTAACCTCCATATAGCCGCTTGAAACACTTTTCTAGAATTCTGCTAGAGATTCACACTTTTGTTAGAAAATCTGATTAAAAGTCAGGTTTATTATAACCTCATGGCATGTTGTTATCATTTTTACTTTTTCAGTGTTTTTATTTTCCTTGCTACAGCTTGAAATTACATTATTAATATATATCCTTCATTGCAGTATTGTGAACTCACTTCAGTACAGTCGCTAAGTTTGCACAGTCCGACCGCTGCATGCTTCATAGGTTAACTCGGGATCTGAGGAAGCCTGCGACAAGCAAGCAAAAGCATTGCTTGATATTAAGCAAAACTATCTAACAGTCTCTGTTAATTAAGGGAGGTTGTTTTGTTGTTGTGGCAGTTTAAAAGTATTTTAAACCGTGAACATTTATTAAAATAACATTGTAATGTTTGTTAACCTCACAAAATATCTGTAAACCATTTTGTAAAATTTAGTCTGGTAGTCATACAGATGCAAAATTGATTTATGAGTTTGTGTATAAAAAAAGGACAGGCTTTAAGGTAATAAGAGTTTTGGCAACACATACTATTTCCAAGGGTATTACACACGGGATTACCAAGCACTACTTGTGAGCATCTCCATGCATTCAAGAGCGAGTCTAACATACTATTAGATGTCTACATTCTGAGTAGGGGAAGGCCCCCCTCTGCAAATGAGACTGGGTCTAGCATCCTTTCTGATGTCTTCATTCTGAGTAGGTGAAGAGCAGTTGGGTGGAACTGGGTTATCCCACAGTTTACTACACCCCATCTGTAACACTTTTTATTATAGCATCATGATTACAGAAAGTTTAGATGCAAGAACTAGATCTGAAGAATACAGGGACAAAAGTGCTTATTCCAATAAAACCTATAAAAGGAATGATGTAGAGTCTGTCTCTTTTTGCAGGAGGATTTAGAACTGGATTTGTTTTGTTTTTAGAAATCAGATTATTTAAATGAGGGGATTGCTCTAAATACTTGGACTCTTAATCTGATAGTCCTGTATTAGAACTTTCTGTACGACTCTGGACAGGTTATTTGATAGGACTGTGTTCCTGTTTTTTGGGAGATTAGGATAGTTTCCTTAAAGGTCTTCATGACTACTTGCCTGGTTGTGACTGCCTGCGAACCTAGAAATTAAACATATGTTTAAATTAATACAAGCCAGTATACGATGGTTGGAAAATAAAATTGAAACGCTTTTTTCCTGTACAGTAATATTAATACTTAGTAGATGAAGCAGGAATGTATATGCTTTGAGCATTCTGATAATTGCTGTTATATAGGTACCTTTAGCATCACATAAATAGTGTCTGGTAGTGGCTCTGGATGTCATCTGTTGGCATATGATTTTGCTTGAGGGACTTGAACAGCCATGAGAAAGTTAATTATGTAAATAGGGTGAGTTTGAGGTCTGGCGATTGCTGCAGTTAATTGAAATGGGCTGTTTCTTGTAATCCAAGGCTTGATTACCAATAATTTTGTATACCTACTGTGGCACTCTGAGTGGGTTTATTGTCTAGACAGTGCCCTGGGCTTTTGGGAAAGTGAGATTGTATCCTTATTAGTCTCCTTGATTGCATACCTGGTAATTGCCTATGCACCTAAATATTACAAGTCAGGTACATTACCCGATGATCTAAGTGATCACTGCCTTACCCATATTATTAGGCTCAAAGCCAACATTCCCAACCAGCCCACCTACAAAACTATAACAAACGTCAGGAACTGTAACCTTGACAACTTCCAAAATGAACTCAAAGCATTTAATTGGAATGTCTTGAAACGACTCCCATTACAAGAAGCAGTTGAGTACTTCATTACCAGATTTCTGGCTATCCTAAACCACCATGCTCCTACCCGTAACAGCCGTGTAAAAGCCACAGTTGCACCGTGGCTATCTAAAGAAACAAAAATCAAAATTAAACTAAAAACAACGCCAGGACCAGGTGGCATGTTACCAAAGCCCCTATGGATCAAGTAAGATACCGGCAGCTAAGGAACCAGACCAAAAAATCTGTCATTCTAGACAAAAAATAACTACACCCTCCTACAACAAAAATATCAGCTAAAACCTCAAAAGTTCTGGGATGGTATTAACAATCTTCTCCACCCAGGCTGTTCCGCCACTCCTACCCCATCAGCTGCCCTTGATAAATGCGCTGTAGAAATTGCAAACAGCTTCAACTCCTTTACTGAAACTATCCAGTCTCTAGCTACCCATCTCACTCCATTGGACACAAACACCAGCTCTGACACATCTAGCCATGATCCATCCAGCACCCAACCCACATTCACCTTTCAAAACCATACCTACAAACCTGATCCGGACCTTACTCAAAAAGCTAAAATCTACTACACTAGCTGCCGACCACCTCCCAGCCGAATGTCTTCAAAAAGTAGCTGATGCCATAGCACTTCCCATTTCTATTCTGATCAACAGATCCATCTCAGAAGGATCCATCCCAGCAATATGGAAAATATCATGTTATACCTCTCCATAAAGGAGGAAGTTCCACAGAATTATCTAACTTTAGACCTATAGCCATTCTTTCACCACTAGCTAAAATCATGGAAAGATGCATACACAAATAATGCACTTTCTTATTCAACACGGAAAGCTCGCCGACTCTCAGCACGGCTTTAGGCCATTCCACAGTATCACCACGGCTCTTCTATCTTTCTCTAATGTCATCAATCTTCATCATAACAACAACAAACTATCTTCAGCACTCTTCCTAGATCTCTCAAAAGCTTTCAATATGGTCAACCATCCACTACTGCTCAATACCCTCCAAACCATCGGTTTAGACCAACATGCAATACAGTGGTTTCACTCCTACCTAAACGGTAGACAGCAGGCTGTCTTATGGCAGAGCAAGCTGTCATCCCAACTTCCTCTAACCCTAGGTGTCCCACAAGGGTCCATACTAGGTCCCCTTCTTTTCTCTATCCATGATATGCACACCACCATCCCAGGAGCCACCCGCATCCAATATGCAGATGACTCAGTGCTAATATGTTCCGCCTCCTCCCCTACACAACTTCTTACTCTCACCCAGACCACTTTCAGCATGGTAGAAACATGGCTAGCTAATCGCCGCCTGCTTCTAAAACAAAACAGGGCTACTATTTTTCTCCCCTAACCGTAGAATTTCTCCTCCTTCCTTCAACATCAACTCTAGCAATGGCACCATTATCTCTCCTGATGACCATACAAAGCTTCTAGGCGTAATAATAGACCACCTTAAATTTGATAAACATGTCAGTCACACTATTAAGTCCGTCAACAAAAAACTTAGCTCCCAGTACAGAGCCAAACCTTTCCTGACCCCCCCCCCCCACAGCTAGGATAGTTATTGCAAGATCACACCTCCTCTCTATCCTTATGTATGCCTTCCCTGTACTCCCCAACCTATCCAAAATGGATCTCAACAAATTATGAGGATGTTGCAATCATATTGCCAGATTCGCTACTGGCATGGCTTTTAGGACCCACCATTGCCAAAACCTCAAAGCACTGGGAAGGCTAGAGTATTCTACCCTTCTACAGTTCAACCAGCTTATAGTAGCGCATAAAATACTCCATCAACCTGATAACACCCCTGCCGCCAAAAATATTCTCACCCCTCATAGTGCCCCCAGGCCATTATGCTTAGCTGATAAACTAGTGATACTGACCCAAAATCCAACAACTCTGCAGGCGATGCTATATTTGCCAAACCAACCGGTAAAATCTGGAATCTACTCCCTACTACCGTTGCCAAGGAAACCTCACTACCCCTGTTTGAAAGAGAACTCAAAAAATACCTCACATCTCATTGGCTGTGCTTTTGTTCTAAACCTGACTAACAACTTCACTAATACATGTCTTGCTACCCAACCTGCTGTTTAGCCAAGTATCTATGCTTCATAGCATTTTAATGTCTAAGCATTGTGAATTATGAGATCTGATTGTATTCTATGTTCACATTTTCTGATACGTCTCTGCTAATCAGATGTAAGTCTGCACATTGTGTATATTGATATCTGCCTGTATTCTTGGTCTTTATTTTTCTAAACATGCCTGCCTGAGTTTATCACTCAGTGATGGATATACTGTCTCTTTTTTTGGTATTGTGGAACATTTCTCCCCGGACCTCTGCTGAAAATGGACATATATCCAGTCGGACTATCCCGGTCAACAAATATAAAATAAATAAATTAAACACGTTTAAATGAATACAAGCTAACAAGTGAGAAGATTTTTTTTTCCTCTTTTGACCATTGGAGTTTATTTATTTTTTTGTAGTGTACTTGTAAATGATCCATATAAAAGCATTTATTTGATGTGACACTTGTATATTGATTTATATATTTAAAGGAAGGGCAAACTGCATAAGTCGGTGTATGAGAGTAAAAGAATTAGAATGGTAGTTTGTATGGGATTTCTTTTCAAACTAAGAGCCTTAAGTTCCATTGAAAGGAATTGGTTTACTTGTAGTTTGTCTTTAATGTTAACACTTTGCTTTTATTTGACGTAGACATAAAAGCAAACTGTTGCATAGAAGCTTATTTTGTTTTTATACAAACGTTAAGACTCTGGGTTGCTGTGGAGATCATAGAGAAGTAATTAGTAAAATCTATATGTATGCATGTATGTATGAAACTGATATAAATGACTTCTTTAAAATGAAATTTTCTTTCATTAAATGTAAATGGCATCAACACTGTCAATAGTTTAAAATATTTATGCATGAAACACAAGTAACTTTTTTTTTTTATTATAAGGTATTAATAGACTAAATGCAAATGTACAGTACTAGCAAGATGTCATTCTATTTTGGTGTTGCAGTGTTCCTAACATGAGGGATTCCCCGCTAAGGGTGGCCCAATTTCTGGCCATTATACTAAAGCCTTTTACTACCCAAGGTACACCATACAGCACACGTATGTTCTTCGTGTATGTAGGGCATAAAAGCAATGTCCAGATGTACCATCCTCAGAACCTCTCTGCCGCCAGTTGGAATTCTATCTTCAGTCGTCGGTCTGTTCACTCAAGTTGTTTGCTGGTATATTAAGCCGTTCAGATAAGTGCCCTGTTGGGGTTTTCTTTCTTTATTTACTGCGGCTTTTTGCTGTGGAGTTTTTACATGTCATCTAGCAGAGGCAAATGCCAGTGTGGAGGACAAATTCCACATGAATATGGTCACTAGCGGTGTTTGTTTTGCTTGGGGCCTATTCACAATCACAAAACTTGCAATATTTGTCGGATTTTTGTGCCTAAGACTTTACAAAGTCATCTTTCCACCCTTGCTATTTACTTGGTAAATCAACATCTCAAACTTTTAGCAAAAGACGGTGTGGAGAGAAAGTCCAAAAAACCAAGTTTGAACTCTTCCACTGTACCTCCTACATTGGATGTTTCTGTTGAGGCTGATGAAACCCTGGTGGTTTGGCTGGTTTTGGGATCAGATTTCTTGGCTGGAGCTATTTCAGAAAATGCCATTGATCCAATGACAGGCATGTCCTGGAAGGCATTGCAGATGTCAGTTTCAGATGGTCAGGGAGAACCAAGACTTGATATTCTGTCAGGGCCTAGTGGGGTTCTTCAAATTCTGGTGTGGGAGGAGATTCTGATGACTATAACAGAGTGTAGGCCAACATTGGGTCCTTCCACATTTCATAAGGCAGACGTCCATTTAAAAAAGAAGCAAATGACAAAACATGTTTATTTACCCAGGGACCCTGAAAGTGAGTGGCAGAACTTTACTCGGGGCTTATTTAATGCCATTGTGGCTCTGAAGCCTCCTTTGTGTGTCTCTGTCCCTGCTCCTCCTTGGACATGCTCCCCTCAAAGAATAGTTAGGGATCAGGATTCCTCTGATGTGGAGGTTTCTTCAGATATGGTTTCCTTGGCCTTTTCCACCCAGATTCCTTCTCTAGAGTATGCATCTCCTGAAGAGGAATCTACTAGTCCGTACTCTCCTATTGAGGAAATTACTTTTGGAGATACTCCCTCATCTTAGCAATTGTATTTCAAGTGAGATTGCTTCCAAGTTTTTGATGTGCAAAAGGGATTGAGCTCCTGAAATGGAGTGTAGTTCACCATCTGCTGTTCCCCCCAGTTTTGTCTGCTTTACTAGATGCTTTCTCTTCAACATCTTAGGTTCTGGATTCTCAGCCCCCTGCTCCTAAGAAGCCTGACCATTTTTACAAGGTGCCTGAAGATTACAAGCGTCCATCTGGTGACCATTCGGTAGTTTCTTTAGCCTCAGCTGAGCCTTCTAAATGATTGCCTCCCACTAAACAACTTCCTTCAGATAAGAAAAGCAGGACTATGGAAAGACTGGAAAAAGTCTGTACTTCTGCCACCCTTGCCTTTCCTGCTGTTAATTACCAAACTCGTATGACTAGATATGTTTTGGCTCCCCTTTCCCAGGTTACTCAAGCTATTTCCTGACACATTTTTCACAGCCTCATTCCTCTTTCCCTTCCTTTGTGTCTTCCACTTAGGACAAATATAACACAAGACTCATGAGTTCTTTCCATAATTCAGCAAAGGTATTTCATGGTTTGGAAATCCCTTCCTCCCTTCATGGGCATTCCTCAGCCACCTTGGGAACAGTTACATTTATTCCCAGAGGTACTTCAAGAACTGTTAAATCAGGGAACGATTCAACAGGTTCCACAGAATCAAAAGGGAAAAGGGTTTTATTAAAGAATGCTTTTGGTGCCCAGAAAGGATGGTCCTTGGAGACCCCTTCTGGATCTTACACACACAAGTACATTTCTGAAAATTCCTTTCTTTTCACATGTTCTCTTCAGGCCTCATTTCCTTTACTTCTTCCTCAAGCTTTCATGGCTTCTCTGGATATCAAGGATGCCTACCTTCACATACCTATTCATACCCTTTTCAGGAAATGTTTACGTTTCTGTGTTGCTTCTTGGCATTTTCAGTTCTGTGGTTTTCCCCTTGGTGTCTCTATTGCCCCAAGGGTCTTCACCAGATGCCTAGCTTGTGTGATTGCTTTCTGCAGGATTCAAGGCATCTAAGTGTTTCCTTGCCTGGACGATCTCCCTTTTCAAGCATCCTCTCCAGAGACCTTATGGAAAAATCTTCACTTTGCCATTACTCTTTTGCAAAGTCTGGGGTTCACAGTAAACTTCAGAAACTCCTCTCTACCCTCGTCTCAAGATCATATTTTCCTAGGGTGCATGATTCAGATATTGCCTTTGCTGGCATCTCTGCCTCTGCCAAAGGCCTTGACACTCATTTCCTTCTTTCACACTTGTCTTCATCTGATCTGTGTCACAGCCAGAGAGTTTGAGTCTTCCGGGATTTATGGTATCCACCATCCCTCTGTTCTAGCCAAACTCCACGAGGGAATTTCAGTAGTTATTGAAATCAATCTCTCAACGTGCACATCCCCCTAGAATTTACAGTTCCTCCTCTTCCCTGTCTAAAGAGGGAACTTCATTGATGGATTCAACAGTTGTTTCTGAACCCAGGCCTTCTCTTCCATCCGCCTCTTCCATCTCAAGAACTATTCACAGACGCATCAGAGGTAGGTTGGGGAGCAGCCTTTGGGGCAATGAAAGTGCAGGAGGTCTGGTTTTGTTTTCAGCAGAAGAAGCGTATCAGCATTAAAGAGATGACCGTGCTTCTGCTGGCACTTCAGACCTTACATCCTCTTTTCCCTCCAGGGCGCCTCAAAGTGTTTACAGACAATACCATAGTCCTGTGGTATGCAAACAAATGGGGGGGGGGGGACACAAAATCTTATCTTCTTTGCAGGCTTGCACTCATGGTATGGGAACTTGTTCAGTATCAAGTGACCCTTCAGGCAGCCTTTATTCCGCAGGTCCTTGACTCACTCACAAGAATGGATGCTTCACAGGGATGTGCTTCTGGACGTTGTCCACAAGTGGGGTACTCCTCAAATAGATCTATTTGCCTCCCCTCTGAACAGACGGCTTCCTCAGTTTTGAGCTAGAGTCCCAGGTCCTCTGGTTTGGAAGGTGGATGCACTCTCATTTTCTTGGAAGGGAATGTTTCTTTATGCATCCTCCCCTCCTCTCATTCTGAAAGTTCTGTTCAAGATTCAACAGGACTCCCTTTTGGCCAAGACAGCATTGGTTCCCTCTTCTGCATTCAGCCAAGGGCAGTCATCATAAGTTACCTCACACGGTGGACCTACTCACGCAAGGTAAAGGATC